>NW_010125670.1:1748-22587 GCF_000699245.1 Pterocles gutturalis | reverse complement strand
AAGGAGGCCATGACTCTGTGGGAAGCCCAGGCTGGCGCTGTCTGTTCCTGAAGGATGGCACCCGCGGAAGGGACCCACGCTGGAGCAGTTCATGAAGAACTGCAGCCCCTTGGGATGGACCGATGTTGGAGAAGTTTGTGGAGGACTGTCTCCTGTGGGAGGGACCCCTGTTGGAGCAGGGGAAGAGTGTGAGGAGTCCTCCCCCTGAGGAGGAAGGAGCAGCAGAGATGACGTGTGACGAACTGACAGCAACTCCCATTCCCCGTTCCCCTGTGCCACTGCAGGGGAGGAGGCAGAGAAATTGGGAGTGAAGACGAGTCTGGGAAAAAGGGATGGGTGGGGGGAAGGTGTTTTTAAGATTTGGTTTTGTTTCTCATTATCTTACTCCAATTTGATTGGTAACAGATTAAACAGATTTTTTCCCCTAGTCAAGTCTATTTTGCCTGTGACCATAACTGGTGAGTGACTCCTCCCTGTACTTGTCTCAATCCACACGGTTTTACCTTTTTTTTTTTTCTTCCAGTTCTCCTCCCAATCCCACCAGGAGAGGGAAGGAATGAACAAGCGGCCATGTGGTGCTTGTAGCTGGCTGGGTCTAAACCACAACAGCTTGGAACAGCGATGCCATCTGGGAGCGAAATGCCTTGTGGCCTTCTCCTGCCTGGACTGGTTTCACTGGTGGGACTGCAGCTGGGGTCAGAATTTTTGCTTGCATTATTTTTGAAGAACCAGTGTTGAAACACAGAAGAAACACTTTTCCCTCTGCCTTTGTTCCAGTGGCTGAGTGGAAGAAGCCCATGTTTTTTCAGTAGCTCCATCAGGTGCAGAAAGGCACCAGGACAGGCAATGGAGGGTGTCCCGCCTTGGGCCAGATGTGGCCTTGCAGACCAAAAGAGTGGCCTTTCATTGAGCATATGAGTTAATTCCAGGTGGAAAAGACCTACTTTCTCAGTAAAGCTGTTGGGCATGCCCACAGATGTCAAACAAGCAAGAGCAGACCAAAAGAGTGGCCTTTCATTGAGCACATGAGTTAATTCCAGGTGGTAAAGACATACTTTCTCAGTAAAGCTGTTGGGCAGGCCCGCAGATGTCAAACAAGCAAGAGACGTCCACAACCCACCAGCGAGGTTCTGTATGGGGAAACACGACGCCGTGTAGCTGCGTGTCTGTGGGCGTGGGTTAGCCTGGGGAAGAAGGCGATGGGTACACGGTCAACGCAAATGGTTAAAGAAGAGATGCAAAAATAGCTCACTTCTGAAGAGATGTGAGGTGTAGGTAACCTGCCCAAGACATGCAGCTTTCGTTGTAAGATGAGCTTAGCTGCAGTCTTCCTGAGAGATGCACGACTCAGTTATCATATGAAAGACACTGCACACACATCAGCTCCACAGCAGTGCGCTCATTAACCACAGCCGAAACCACCACGAGGCCAAGTCTAGGCTGGGAAGGATATGTGTGAGGCAGAAAAAAAAAAACCTAAACAAGCCCCTCGAGCCACTTTCTGACCCGAGGTGCTGTTTCTGTAGTCTTGACAGAAAGCCCTGAAGCAGAAAGAGAAAGCGGGGACTGGAGGAACTCGGTTCCTCTATAACTCATACACATTCACTTTCTTCCCTGAACATTTTAAGATGTGTAGAAAGAGCAGACTTTGTTCATCTTACGTGACTCTGGCATTACTCTGTGCAAGAACTTCACTCCTGATGTGCTCCAGCACAACTGGGATATGGAGTGTAAAATCACATCATAGTTCAGACAGACCTCGCTGCAATGCTCGCACAGGTTGCTCAGTGTCTTGTCCAGGCAAGTTTTGCAAATCTTGAAGGACAGAGAGTCCATGGTCCCTCTGAGCTCCCATCCCAGTGCTGGACCACTGGAACAAGCTCTTGCTGGCTCGTCCAGGCCTCATGAGGAGTCTGGTGAGTCAGTTTTTTACAGACAATCTGTGTGAGCAGCATTGTTGCATCCAGACTCCAATGGTTTTTAAAACCTTCCTCCATTTTTCTTAGCCAGAGGGTTCAGGCAGTCAGAGGTGACCACCTGGGGTGGTCTAGCCAAGCTTTGCACTGGGTTGGAGATGGCCTGTGTGATCTGAGGGTCACATCTCCCTTCCCCACCTCCCTGGGGCTGATCTGATCATCCCCATTCCCCTGCTCAGGGCGACTATGGTGGACAACACCACCTGGGTCTGTCTTACCCTTCTAAGGGTGGGGCCACCTGGAGACCTTCCCTCTGCTTCCTCCAGGACTTCCTCCAGCACACAGGGACCTCGACAGCAGTTTCTCACTAATTGCTGGCTGGTGCCAACATTTATGCCCATGTGCTTGAACCCTGGCTTTACCTCTGTGTCTCAAGCACACCTTTGTCTTACCTACAGCATAAGAAAAATTCAATAGTGAGGGCAGCATATTTGCTTTCCAAACAAATGCTAACGAGCATTCATGATGAACACATTAGCTGGCACACGCAGCCTCCCGGAGTCCACATTGTCACACCAGACCCAGAGGGATGCCTGGCAGAGCCCACAGTGGACCCCAGTTGGGTGACCTTGCACCGGCTTTAGAGCTGTTCTGCCTTATGGGGGGACACAGCCTGACCCCAGCTGAGATGTACACCAATGCAAACAACTTCCCACTGGACTAGGTGTCCATTTTCAGCTTCCTGGGAAATCTAAATATGAAAAACATTTCCCCATGAGTGCAGAAACCCCTCCTCTTGCCCCTCTGCTGTCTCTGTTGCTTATTAAAAATCAGAAAAAACATTAAATTTAGAGGGGAGTTGGAAAAAATGGGAAAAATATTTGCAAATCATCTAGAATAAAACTTTTTTTCCCAAGTACATAAACAATATTTTTATTTAGACATTTTTATTTCAAACAGAACCGAATGCCATTTTTGCAAGCGAGTGGAAATTCCCATTGGCTACTGTTGCTCTAATAAACACGAAAAGGAAGTTTTTGTCTGATTCTGATGGTAGGTAAGTTGTGTGAGCTCACACCTAGGCAAATGTGTTTTCCTGCTCCTAGTGACGTTGCAGTGCGACAAAGGCCAGCTTCTGGTCTGTGTTTGGCTTAGGGGATGCTGCACCGGTGCACAGGGTAACTGAAAACCAAAGAAAATAGCGGGATGACTTCTCAAAGAGAGGATCCCTCCAGCCTGCAGCTCATTTTGAGGAAATTGTAGCGTTCTTTCATGGTGCTGAAAATGGTTGTGATTAAGCAGAAACTGCCTCAAAGAGGCTGCCTCTCAGGTCCTGACAAGTGCGTATAAGGCAGCCGTGGCGTGGTGGTGAATCTTACGAGGAAGCTTGCGACAGACGATCCCTCAGACGGTCTGCGTGGAAACCGTGGGTGTCTTGTCTTCTGACCGTGGGTCACCCTTGCGTTTCCCGTGTAGTCTTCACTGCCACTTGTGTCACTCTCTGTTGTGAGGATCTCGTACAAAGTCCATTTCCAGTGGTCAGAACCACTTCTGGCAGCTCTGGCCCATGTTCTTCCCCATTACAGATGTAGTGTGAGCATCTGGGCAGGAAGCAAGTCGGACACAAGGACCTCCACCGAAGCAATGTGCCATCCTTTCTGCATGTGCTGCTCTAGCTGTTGGACTGTCCATGCAGCTCCTACAGAGAAGCCATCCAGACAGCTGACAGGGCACAGACCAAATCCAGAGTCTTTGGGAGAAACAGGAGGACCTGAATCATTGTTGTGCTACTGCCTGAAGTGAGATGGTTTGATGGCACAGGAGCGAGAGGTCCCTCTCTCAATACACCTGTTTCTGAATGGATCCGTTTGTTCTGTCCCATCCCAAGGCTCAGCGGGCTTTTTCCTGGCCAGGCTGAGTTGTCATCACACCAAAAGAAGAGCAAACTTCTCTCGGCTTCCCTGATGGCCTCTTCCACCGGCAGCAGAAGGTCCTCAGAGGAATCGCACCCAGCGTGTCCCCAGGACCTCCCAGCTCCGTTCACGTGGTTTGCCAGCTCCGTGCAATGATGTAGAGCCTGGGTGAGCGAGTTGAGAAGACCTTTCTCTGAAAGTCCTTTCTCTGAAGGAAAGCAGAACGCTGCACACAGCTCTATGAATGCCCGAGGGTTTGTGAAACACTTGACACCAGGAGCAGCTTCTCAGCTCGGAAACCCCAAGCCACAGACACCAGCGCAACAAACGAAAGCCCACTGAAGGACACAGCTAAGTTTTTCTAGGGGGGATTTCTATTTTCCAGGACCAGAAACCTGACTGAAGGACACAGCTAAGTTTTTCTAGGGAGGATTTCTATTTTCCAGGACCAGAAACGTCCTTTCCTCCTGTTGTGAGAGCCCCAAAGCTTCGACACTTTCCCACAGTCCCGCTGCCACATTTGTGAACCCACAGAAGATGACAAAATCAGGAAACCTCAGTTTGGTTTTCAGTTGTAGGCAATGCAGCTGGGACAGGGGTAATCCTCAAACTTGTCTGTTGCTAACTGCAGTCTAGTTAAAACACGAAGCAGCGCCAAGAGATAGGAGGCTGCTCAGCATCCAGGTTCAGAATGCAGGAGAAGATGTTCCTGAGCTGTGTCACTCCAATAATTAACAACTGGCAACGTGCCACTGTTTGAGGAGGCTGCACTGATGCCATCTTTATCAAATATCTGGGAGCTGAAATTAACTACCTCTTTGCTACGTGTGTACAGTGCTATTTTTTGGTGAATAGATCAATGCTAGTTCTTTATATCTGTCTGAGAGGGTGCTTTGCCTGGTGATGGCTCAGACCTGGTCAGGCTGCTGACCTGCAGCAGGGAATGGTTTTTGTGTTAAGTATGCCAGATATGTTTTGCTCACCACTTTCTGGAGAAGCAGTCCCAGGGACTCAGGCATCTGGCTTGCAGCAAGAGAAAATTTCCTTGTTCTTGACTGATCCATTTTTCCTGGTTACATTCTCACTTTGGAGTAAACCATTCCTCTCCCTCTTGCCACTCCCATGTATGTTAGTGCTTCCTCTAGATTAGACCAACAAGTTTTTTTGGTTTTTTTTTTTTTTTATCTTACCCCTTAAACTCATCATTGATTTTTAACTTTTCTTTCTAGCCAGCTTGTGAGAGCCACTGGCCCTCCTGCTTTATTAATACTAAAAATTTCTGAACTACTGGCACATTTATTAAGGCTGTTATAGCCCTGGAGCCCCATAGGTGATGTAAACCTTTTACAAAAGCTGGTTCCTGAGCACTGCATGCCCATGAGCTAGTGGGCAGTCTCAGCATTACCTTCTCTGCAACGCGGATCGTGGAGATCCACTGGGGTGAGATGAGATCTAGCTTTGAGAAACACAATTGTGCGGGTCCCCGGAGGAAAGATCTTCACTGAAGCTGCAGCAGCCATGCGTAGGGACATCTTTTGCTCTAGAAGACTTCCCTTCCCCTGGCGTGCTCAGGAGATTTGATTCCTTGTTCCTTCATGATGCAAGGAGGCTTTGCACTCTGGATAGCTATAGCTTATGGAAAGGCTCAGTACAGCTCCTGCCAAAACCCACGGGACCGTCCTGCTGGCAGCAGAGAGGACCTGTGCTCAGGTGGGGTTGTATCCTCTTTCTCCTGTGTCAGGTCTATGGTGTCTCACACTGAAACCCTTGGGAACCGCCTTTTTCTTGTGGGCAGAAAGCACTGGCTGCAGACCTACTGCCTCTGAAGGTCAGGAGACAAGTGGACCAATAAAGTCCTGTTTGGAAGCTCTGCGTATGCAGGCGTGCCCTTTGTTCACTCCGTCCTTGTGTGAAGAGGGCATCTGCCATTCACCAGCACTCAGCGGTGGTTATACCACTTGGATCGCGCTTCATTTGTGAATGTATTAACAAAACTCTTTAACAATAATAAGCTTTAAATAACGAGTGGCAACTGGTGAATGGAGCCTCCATCTGTTCTCACCCGCAATGTGCAAAGTCTACCAAAGTCAATGGACTTCTCTCCGCTGAATTCAATGGGCCTTTTGCCAAAATTTGCGTGAATAAAATGACGCTTGTGCATACATTTATGAATGGTGAGGAGGGGGTGTATGTGCAGATCCAGCATTCACTAAGCGCCCATGAAACTGCTCCTGACACGGTTTTTAGTGAATCGCAGCGACTGCCTGTCTGAAAACTTCACGTCTTCTTGTTGCAGGAAGAGGAATTCCATAGCCCTGGGGCAACACCTGTGCTGCATCAGAAGAGGGTCATGTCCTCAGAAAGCAACAGCATCGCAAATGACATAGCTTTCCTGGTAGAGAAGTGGATTTTGAAGACTTCAACGCTGTACCTGTGACTAATCTCATTTGCCCTGGAATTTCTTTACTGAAAACAATTGCTGCTGTCACAGTGTTTGTCTAGTTATAAAAACCCCAGTGTTGTTGGGACGCCTACAAAGGAAAATGAGGCTTGGGGAAGAATTCTGTGTAACTGTGTGTAATATACGTTGCTCTGAAGTCATTAGTTTCTCATAAGGGGCCCTTGAGCTGTTGAAATGACACATAGGGAGTGAGCGCATAATGAGCCCAATTAGGGATGACTTTAGTGTCCCACTGGAAGGGCATACATTCTCTGTTATTCTTCCAGATACCCACTTGGACATGCTGAGTTGCCACAGCCAGTTGGAGAGAAAAAAGCAAATAATTAACTTGGATTTTTTCTGCTATAACCATCCAGTATTAGTCCTCAAACGGTGTTCTGGCAATCTGAATAAAACATAAGCCCCAGCACAATATCTCCACCTGAGCACTAGCAGCTTTCTTTTTTTTTTGCTCCAGGAACTGGAACCTAGGGTGAGAAAGCAAAATAGGAGGAGGCAGAAGAGGAAGGTCAAGTGGACCAGAAGTGCTGATGGCATCACACACCCTCCTGCAGTGGAGTTGAGAGCTGGGTAGGGACAAAAGCCCTTGTAACACATCGCCTGAAGGTGCCTGACTCCTGGCCTCTTCACAGAAGCTATCAGTGCAAAACAGCTTTTTAAAATTTGTTTGCAGTCCTGATCCCTTCTGCCTTCTCTTTGCATTTGTCCCTGGGGCTGAATGACAAAGATAAAATTGTCCTTTACATCTGCTGGTCCTAAGGTATTTGTGACTGTCGCAGCTTCCCTTTCCAAGGTGTGTGGTGAGAAGGGACATACACAGAAGGAGCCCAAGGGCTCCCATGTCTGCATGCCGTCACCTCCTCCCTAACCCCTCACAGTTCACAGTGTTCAGCCCTTAGTCTCCAGGCAGTTGGGTACCCAGTTACTCCTGGGAAGAAGGGTGCATTTCACTCAGCAATAAAGGGGAAAAAAGAAGTTTCCTTAAAGTTGCAAAATATGGTTGAAAGCTACAAGAATGCAGATGGGCAGGAAGATTTTAAATTCCACCTTACAATTTCAGGTTGATGATGTTTCCCGAAGTAAGTCCCGGTGATGTACACCTGTTGTCTCAACCCTTCTCCCTGCAGCTTTTTGGAGGGATACAGATGTGGTTATTATGGGCTTTAATTTGTTATTTATTTGCTTGTGTGTGGAATCGCTGAACTGTGCATTGCAGATTTTCAATCTGGTGCACTGGGAAAGGATTTGATCCTAACAAGTCCCTCCTCTTGGGGGGTGCTGGGGAGGTCAGGATGGATGCAGGCACGCCTCACAGCACCTTGCATGAGCAGCTCTGGCTCATTTCTTTTTCTCTGGCCCTTGGTAGTGGTAGTCTCATCAAATGCAAACATCTTAATGACTTGAGCTATTCAGTGGATTTCCTTTCCATTATCCTAGCTAAGCTATTTGCTCTGCTCACAAGCTGGCAAGCATTCCAGGTCATCTGAAAATGCTTTGTAAACTTTTGCACATCATTAGATCTAAGTAGGACAGTTATAAAGCAATGGAGAGGAGTTAAAAGGCAATTTACCTTTTATGAGAAATGCAGGTACCCTGGTGATAAGCTCTTGTCTCCAACAGAGGATCTGTGAAGCAGTGAGCCAAGAAGTCTAACATGGGGAGAAATCACAGGCTTTTTTTTCCCAGGGGAAATTTTGCTATTTTCCTGCTTGGGGGTGATATCATATACCCTAATAATACTCACCTCCCTCCTCACAGTGACATTCGAGCTGGCACTCTGCAAACTGTCACCTAAAGGTCAATTGCTCTGTGTTTCACCCTTGCAAGCAGAGCTTTGCTGCTGACACCGGAGTCACTGCTTCAAGGCGGAGTGGCTCAGGGTCAGCTCCCTGGCAGATGGCATCTGTTTGCTGCTGCCCTTTCTCCCTTTCAATCAGGTTGCCCCTTCTTTGTGAGCAGGGCTAATGTGGCAGTAACCGTGCTGATGGTGGACTGGGGGAGACTAGCTGTCGCACTGTCCTGGGGCTCTGTACAGACTCAGCGCCACGCTTTTGTCTGTGAAAATCAGATCTCTGTTCATACTGGGAAATTAAGTTTTCTGCGGTATTTGAACTAGGAGTCCGTCCATTACAGTTCGTTCATTGCAGAGAGGAGCAGCACAGGTCTTCTGTTCGCTTTCCGCGTTTGGACGTGCTGAATCTGTGCCTTCGCGAGAGCAGCTTACTCTGCATTAAGCTTGTCCACAGGGCAAGTGATTTTTCTAGTGCTGACAACAATTTTATACCTAGCTGACATGTTCAATGCTTTGCTAATCCCAACCAGACAAAACTAACCATTGAAAGGGGGGAAGACGACAGCCACAGCGTTTATGTTCACCCACCTTTTGCAGTGCCTCCAGGAATATGGTCTGAGGATTTTCTGGCAACATTTGCATGGAGGCAGCCTTCTTCCTTATGCTGCAGGCTTAAAATTGTTTGGTCTTGCTGTTTGCCTTTTTCTTTTTTTTATACTGAGCTGTATGAGATCACTAATGCACTCCAGAAGGTTCCTGAAGGCCACAGGCTCTGGTATTCCTGGCTGCTGCAGTAGACATACGTGGAGTAAAATCTGAGTGAATGATGAGGTGCTGCTAATAAACAAAGACCTCTTCTGCACTATTAGACTGGTTCAGTAAACAATGCCAAGAAACAGCTCATGCCACTGTGGGCATGGCTCACCTTCCAAATTAAACTTCTGGGCATGGTTCAGGACTCCTAAACAGGCTGAATTTATCATGTTATTCTGGAGGCTCAGAGAGTTTGATAGTAAGGTTGTGGGAGGGTCTGGGCTGCTTGATCTCATGCCAGTTGTTTGGGAAATGTTTTAATTCACTCATACAGACCTGAAAAGATTGTGGATGTGGATATCTTTTGCACTGACAGATTTCAAGGATAGTATTGCTGTCGATAAAAAGCTAAAGATAAGCTGCTTGAAAAGAACGATCAGAGCTGAAAAACTCCACAGCAAAGGTAAGAATGTGTCTCATTAATAAACTGGAACAAGACAGATGGTTCAACTGGCAGGACAGGGTTTTACTAAAGCTTGGCTTTTAGGACAGGTTTTCACAGGAATGAGGGACAGCTGAGCCAGGTTCCTGTTCACAACTTGAGTCCTGGTTAGTGTTTTCTGTCCTTGTGGCAGAGCAGGAGGATGTGCTGGGCACAGACTTGGCAAAGGGCACCCTGTGCCTCTGTTTTGGCAGTGTGGCCGAGCCTTGATAGCATCAATAAATGATGCAGATGTCCAGAAGGCAGCAGCATCCATCTGGCTGTGTTTGTTGATGCATAATCTGGACTCTCGGGCTATTCACAAAATCTGCTCTTTAAATGCTCGTTCAAGGGTGCTGCTCTGCAAGGCTCAGAAGCAAGCCTGGCTGTCCAATGATCTCACTCATCTCCTTGGCAGATCCTATGCACTCTCTTACCAAGGCTTGCAGATTACTCCCCAGGTCTGATTCCCATCCATCCCTCAGCCCGAACATCAGTTGCACATCTGAACCCAATTATCCAACATCCAGAGCCTCCCAAGTCCTTACAGAAGATGACTCCTCCATGGCCAGGAGCTTTGCTGGCCACAGCCTTCCACGCTGCTCCTCAACCTGCACCTACAGCCTTGATCTGGAGCAGGCAGGGCAAACAGAGTCTCCACCTCAAGAATTGCCCTGAGTCCCTTGTGTGAGGAAAGAGACTACCAGGACATCACTGACCAATGCATCCTGACAGATTTTGGGCAGTGAGAGTACCTCCTGAAAGAGGTCTTGCTGAAATCATGCTGGAGGGTTTCCCTTTCCCAAAGGCACAACCCTGCCTGTCTGGAGTCCAGGACACGTGTCCTAAGACACTTCACATTTCTGAGGTTTTCTTGTCAATCAGGATGGGGTTAAGCCAGCTCATGAGTAAATTAAATGGGGGGTGGAGACAGATCTCACTAGCTCAGGGAATGGCTTTACCACTCTTGTTGGGACCTGGCTTGAGAGCAGCTCTGGTGTTTGCCAGCCACTGTGTAGACCTGCCCTGCACTCCTGGTTTAATAATCTGTTCTGATGGAAACACCCAGCCCCGATGGACTGTTGATTAAACACTAGATTGTGTGCGCCTGAGGAGTCAGGGCACAGAGCCCAAGGGATTTTCCAGCTGGATCATGGCCTCAGCTTGGACATGGACATGATTGCTCCTGGGGCAGATTCCTGGAGAATTGTCTCCCTGCTGTGAGAGCTGTACTTCGGTCATCTCCTGCCCAGTGTAATCATAAGGAGATAAGGACGTTACTGCTCATTTTTCCACTCGTAAGGGCTTGATTGCTCCTGGGGCAGATTCCTGGAGAATTGTCTCCCTGCTGTGAGAGCTGTACTTCGGTCATCTCCTGCCCAGTGTAATCATAAGGAGATAAGGACGTTACTGCAGCCTGCTCACTTTTCCACTCATAAGGGCTTAATTCTTGGTTCCTGGGTCTTGTCTGGGAAGAAAGGGGAAATTCTAATTGTAACTGCTCGGCAGTGGTAATTTGTGACCAAGGAATGATGTGGCACTGCAGGCAAGAAGGCTCAACTGCAGAAGGGGTTAAACTGGCTGGAAGCAGGAGTGCCAGAGACAGAACAGGTTCCTCACAAGGTATTGGTGCTGATGTATATAAGGAATCTGCTTGTGATGCATCTTTGAGAACTGGTGTAGAACCACGTATTGCATCCATGCATCCATCTGATGCATTGTTCATTAATTTTTTCTTTTGTATTTAAGCACAAACCTGTGTTTAACTCACCTCAAGGGGTAGCATAAAAATTCCCCATCAGGGACATTTGCCTTCATAAAGAGTAGTCAGTCTGGATTTGTGCTGGGACCAATTCCAGTGCCCAAGAGCCTCGCTGGCACATTACTGAGGGCAAGAGCTTGCCAGCTAAGGAGCCATCCCACTTCCACAGTTCAGCCTGTCTTACAAATGCACCTCTCACATGTACACCCTTCACCAACTTTCCTCCCCTGAGGCACGTCTGGAAATACCAGCTATCCTCCTTGGTTGCTTAGAAGTGAGGCGTTCCTCTGCCTACCCTTCCCCACAGCAGAGCTGGCCCAGAACAAGTCTTGCTCAGGGTGTTGGTTCAGGACGCATGGGAATGGCTCGAAGCTGCGCCAGGGGAGGTTTAGACTGGACATTAGGAAGCGCTGCTTTACTGAGAGGGTGGTCAAACCCTGGAACAGGCTCCCTATCCCCAACCCCTGCCAGTGGCATTTGGACAATGCTCTTAGTGGTTGTGGTCAGGCAGTTGGACTAGATTGTTGTAGGTCTCCTCCAACTGAAATATTCTATTCTATTCTATTCTATTCTATTCTATTCTATTCTAATTCTACTCTGTTCCATTCTGTTCCATTCCATTCCAGCACCCTTTTCTGGAGTTTAAGGACATCTGAAAACTGCAGAGAGCCGGTGGTTGGACTCCATATAAAGAGGTTACACTGAAAGAGAAAACAAGGAGCAAAAATTAGGGTCAGAGGAATGTTCTTGAAGTTGCAAGATGAAAAGACTCTGATCCTTTATCGCTCAGACTTGTCCTCTGGTGCTGGAACTTATGAGGTTGGTTTCACACTCCTTTTTTCCTTGTATCCAGAGGTGTGGGAGACACTGTCATTTTCTCCCTCTGAGTGAGCCGTCTAGACCGGCTTCAGGGTCAATACAGGGAATGAGGCTCTTTGGGGGCATGATTCACCTGCCTGACGGGTAAGTCAGAACCAGATGAATCACTTGTACTTTTTTTCTCTCCACTGTTTATAAAGGGAACTGGGGATGACTAGCTCAGACGGGATTCCCTGCCTTTTAGCCAGTTTACAGGGAAGGTGAAATGCATCCCACTTCGGTTTTGGACTCTGGCTTATTTTTTATCACTTCACTTTGGGGAAATCTGGTGCTGTTGCCTGGGGCAGGCAGATTTTTTTTTCTCCTTCTGTGGTGGAACAAGAGCACTTCCTAAAATAACAGGAGGAGTATGAGAGCATGTGGATGCATGGGCGTGTGCTCATGAAAGGTGGAGCCTTAGGAAAACCATTTACATGCCCACTACAAAATTGATGTTTTTACAATGTTAGGCATCGTTTCTACAGCTGTTGAGCCATTTCAAGTGAAAAATATGCTCAAAGCTCAAGGCAACAAACTGTTCGTGGGCAAAAAGAGAAACAGTGGAAATAAACTATAACAAAAAATCTTTTGGTTCAACACAAGTGGAAACTTTTTGACTGTCAGAAAAGACAAATGCTGGGGAAATTGTCTAGAGAAAATCTTGTGATTCTGGCACGAGGGGATTTATAAATCAGGTCAGACACATTCCTGTCATAAGCAACAGAAGCACTACTGTGCTGGGAAGGGGATTAGCTGACATCTTGCGGTGTCTCCCAGCCCTGTTTTTTATCATCCATTCGCCTTTTCACGGGCACACTGTGTAAGCAGCTTGTAATTATTTTGTAACTAATACAGCCCCATCTTCTTCCTCCTCCATTGCTCACAGCCTGGGAGTAACTCCGCTGTGAGTTACTGTGGGGCATAGCTCCTAGAACAAACATGTCACCAATGCAACTCAACTGAAGTAAGAACTGAGCATCTGGCATTTGCCTGTGGCATTCACGAGGTTGGGGCTAGCAATTTAGGGAGCTTTGAAATCTTATCAGCTATTTCTAGAACAACAGGAATATCCACAACCTTGATAGTTAATGCCAAGAAAAATTTTGGACTGCTGTTAAATTTTGTGTTCCCCTGCTCAGCAGTGCAAATTGAACCAAGAAGAGGCCGATGGCAAGTGCTGAGTGTCAGCATATGCATCAGCATCTGTGCATGAGCATACATCAGCATATATGAAGACAGAGCTGGACCTGCAGTGTCTCGTGCTCCTTCGAAACAGAGAAGACACTGGTGAAAACCAGCCGTGCCGACATCACAGGACATTTAGGCAACAGCTTATTTAGATGCAGTGTGCACCCTGGTACTCAGGCTCACACTGGCTGCAAAGTCCCATGCACTGGACGCAGGATGTGAATGTTTCTCATCGACGGCAGCGTGCTAAGCCCTGTGCCGTGTAGATGTTCTTGGACTGCAGTTCCTGCCTGGATTGCTGAGATGCTCTGCATAGGCAAGGTTAGGGGAGTTCCTCTCACTAACAGCTCTTGAATTTTTCAATTTCCTGATTTTTAGGCATTCACATCAGGAAATTCCCATGAAAAAGAACAAGGTCTAGAAGAGACCAGGTGTGGCCAAACAGCCTGTATCTGCCTGACTGGAGGGGAGTGAGTCCTACCATTAAATACTCTGAGGACGGAGCCAGTTGCTTCCTTCCCACCTTGTGCTGCTTGCAGGCAGCAGATGGATGGGGGCAGGAATGATAGGGCCTTTACAGTCCAGATGATCTGGAGTTAATATTTGCAAGACATGAGATGCCATGGGAGTGTCAGGACAGGACTCGTGTCAGGAGGATGGTTTTCAGGACACATGAACACTGTGGTAGAAAGATGTAACTGGCTTGCAGATACAATCTGCGGCCACACACAGACTGTTCAGGGGCTCTGGTCACAGCAATCAGGCACCAGGTCATTTTCAGTGGAAAGGCTACACCTTTCTAGAGCTATTCCTGGTTCACCGGCTGCCTCATGGCCTCTCTGCTTCCATCAGTACTGGCTGGAGCACTCACACACACGCTCATGGGGAAAGTTTCTGACTCAGGATGCTGTTGAGGATGACCTGGGCACTGCAACCATGTGTGTGCATTTCTCACCAGAGGGGCTGGACTTCTTCCTGGGCAAGAGAGAGAAGCACCTGCAAGCAATCTTTGGTTCTGAAGAGACGTGTACCCACTGCTGTTGCTGAAATCCTCAAAAGAAATGGGAATTCAGCTTTTCCTACACCTGCCTCAATCCCTGGATTTTGTTCCTTGCCATGGAGATCATACCAGACATGTCACTGTCCCATATCAGAGCATTTCTGTAAACCCCCGATAGCAACAACGCTAATTGAACATCGGTGGGAAACACCTGGAGATGCCCTCTGTTCTCTTTGGGACATTTATGGAAGGAGCAAACAGATTAAGCTCTGCTGATCCACAGAGTTAGAGGAGCAAAGACATCCTGCTTGTCTGTAATACCTTACCAGTGCCCCAGTTCCGTAAAAATCCTCTCACCAGGGCCTAAGTCAGTCTGTCACATGTCACCGCACCATCTCCTGCTATAGCCCATGGAAAACGAGAGTGCCACAGGCCATAGCAAACAGCTCCGGTCATGCTGCCAAAGGGAAATTTGGACAAGGCTGTTGTTGAGACCCATGTGAATGGGGAAGAAGCACCACAGCACAGGGGGATGCAAAAGTATGTTTCTCCTTGAGTCCATGCCCTCCTTTGTGCCTATGTGAAGACAGATAAATATCTGGAAGCATTTAACCGCCTTTTAGGTAAGGAAAACACAACAAAAATCATCCTTCCCTGCTAGGCTTTGCTTCTGAGTGAAGAAACTGCACCCGCAGCCTAGGCTGGACTCTGGGCGATGGATGGCAGCTGCTGTTTGACAAAGCCCAGCTTTCCAACACAGCCCAGATCAAGGGGAGCCAGGCAGACAGGCAGCGAGTGTGTCACTCTGCTCCCTGCAGGTACCAGCACGGCAGAGCTGGATGGCCAAGGCTGTCTGGGGCTCGTGGGAGAGCCAGGGCTACGTCCTTCCATGGGGAGGGGGATGGCTGAGGGCAGGGGGCTGCACGGTGAATAGCGGGCACAGTGCAATAGGAAAGGGTAGGACCTACAAGTGCATGCCCAGGTTTCCCACCACAAACCCACTCGTGGAGGCTAATCTGAGCCTCTTCCTTATGTTCAGGTTAGTTGATGTACACAAAAGCTCAAACACACAGACAAGGTCAGAATGCAGTAGACAAAATAGGATCCAATGTGCATTTTTAGTGCTAATATATCTTTATTTTAATCTGATTTCATACTTTTGAGGCTCGACAGTGGGTGGGAACACTGAAACTCATTGCTGAAGGAATCAGCTGCCCTGTGCTCCTAGGAAAGCAGTCCTGAAGGTGCACGCTTGTCCAAAAGCACAACAGCCACAAAATTGTTATAAAAGCAGATTTGGGCCCTACCAGTGTTCTGGAAAAAAACCCATCCATTTTTGAGGTTTCACGGTTACATGCTAGTGGCACAACTTTTTTATTCACTCCTTTATTGTTGAAAAATCCCACAGAAGTAGCAGCAATTACAGGACTGCTGTATCTGAGAAACCCTCAACTCACGCTAATCTGTGGAAATTTACTGTGCAATCACTGCAACACAGGGAGAATGCTCTTCCTTCCTAATCCCTTAGAGCTCTTGTACCGTAGGATTACTGCTGCTAACAATAGCATATAAAACATTCAGGAAGAAGCGTGATTTTTCCGATGCTGGGCGTTGTGATGTCCCACACTGCAAACACAGCTGTTGGTCCTGCTGGTTGAGCTGCACACCTCTTTGCTGGCTCCTTCGGGTGGAGTGCGATGGCCACTTTGCAGTGTGTTGCTCCAACTGATATTTGATAATGTCTCGCAGAAAACCCAAAACAGAAATGCGATGGTTTTCTCGGGAGGCTCAGACTGGTGCTCCCTGCTTATGGGAAATGAAAGCTTGGTGTTGCAAGAAGATGAAAAAAAAGACAGAGCTTCCCAAAATATTTGATTTATGAAGCAGAACGAAACCTGAGACATCTGAAATCACCCTTGAGAAGGTGTGATTTGGGTCTTCATGGCCGAAGACAGTCCTGGGGTTAGTAAGTTACCCTGGGAAAAGAAACAGCTCAGGTCACTGAACGAGTGTCTTCTGCACCACGCACACCAGCCTTCTCCTGGCCCAGTGAACATTTAATTACACACCCTGAATGAAGACGGTTGTTTCTGCACCCTGCACCTGGGGCATGCACTGGGAGTGAGAGGAGCAGAGCCAAGCTTCTGACTCCACTCAAACAAAGACGGTGCTTGAATCGCTGCTCTCCATGCCTACCCCTGAAAAGGCTCTGTCAAACCAGGCACTTTCTCTGCCAGAAGTTTTGATAAAATTGTTTCTTGGGAACGTGCCTGGCCAATCTGCAGTCTGCACTTGATTTCCCTGGATATTCAAACAATCCAGCTACTGACAGGATGTTTGCTGGAAAAACGTCCAGCAGTTCTGCAGAAAGCACTCTGGCACCCTCCCAGCGAAGGAGCAGGAGGATATCGGGTAGCTCGTCTGGGCAATCAGGCCGAAGAACGTGGCACCAGCGCAAAACACTTGTGTTTGGTGCATTGGGAAAAAATGATGCAAATGGCAAAAATGAGGGAAAGCTGCCCAGTGCACTCCTGTGCAAAGGGAGCCCACAGACCTGCAGGAGAAACTCAGGTTGTGGATGCTCCTGCCCAGGCTGAAAGAAGAGCTTAGTGTCAGTTAACCCCTACCTAGCCTTCTAGGGAGAGGCGAGGGGATGCCCTAAGGGTCCTGCTCCAAACATCCAGAGACTCCTGGTTTGCAGGAGACTCTGGGGAGCTCGGCCATGCTGTGTGGACGCCAGGCATTGGGGAAAGGTTTCCTTGGGAAGAGAGAGCTTCTCTCTGTGAAGACTCTCCTCCCAGATGCTTTGCCTTAGGAAGGGGCACACCTGGAAGGGCAGAGCTCTCTCTGAGGCTGTTTCATCCAGGGGTGGGAGCTGGGCACACTGTCCCGTTTGGGCAGCTCAGTCCCGCAGTGCACTGGCAGACCAGGAGCTCCTCAGCTTCGCAGTGTGATGGGAAATAACCTTCAAATGTCCTTGTGGGAGACCATGGTGCCATTGCCATCAGCAGTAGGAAGAGCACTGAAACCAGAGCTCCTGAGGCTTCCCAGTCCCGCTGGCCTGTATTTGCCACATGGACACAAAAACTCCATCTTTCCACCTTACTAGCACTGAAAACCATGGTGGGGATTTTAGGAAACGAGGCAGGAAAATCCCACTGGTGCAGAAGAGAGCTCCAAACAATAGCAGGGATTTTCAGGGACGTGTGCATCCTTGCCAGTGACTTTCATGCTGCAGGTGTCCTAACCTCATCCTTTCCCCCGTGTGAATTCTGCTGTGACCGCCTCCCAGACAGGCAGAGCCAAGGAATGGGCAGTTTGCCTCTGCCCATGCTGGCCTGAGCTGAGGAGCTGTGATGGGAAGCAGTTTGCTGTCCGGACCCTGGTTTAGGGGACAGCCCATGCTCCTGCTCTCAGCTCCTGTTTAGCCCGTGTCCCAGTGCAGCTTCATCTTACTCTCCCATGTAGTTTCAGCAGAGTGATGTTTTCTCCCGTATCTTTATTTCCCTCTCACACTGTGCACAGCCCTCTCACAACTCCTGGCACATGCATCCAGGACAGGGATGCACTAAAACCAAATCCTCTGCAGCAGCTGGGCTGTAGCTGGGTGTAGGACAGAAAACACCCTGTGCTCCTCGTGTCCCCAGGGCAGGCTGGGGGGACAGCAAGGTGCTGCAGGTAAGAGCTGTGCAGTGAAAGCTGCAAGTCTCTGCTGGTGGGCCAGGAATGCAAAACACCCATTAGCTCAAGACAACGGGAGCTCAAGGATAGAGCAGGGAGCTCAAGGATAGAGCAATCTGGCACAATGCTTCAGCCAGCTGCAGCTGCCCTGTGATACTCGGATAAGGATGTGCAAGTCACTGCTTCCTGCTGGGGCTGCTTCTCCTGGCACACCCTGCTCCAGCCGTGGTCCATCTGGGGCTGACAGAGGGTTGCAGCACAGGTACCTGTGGTGGAAGGCCTCTCTGGCCATCAGGATTATTCACGGGTCTCACTGTGGTTGCACAGGCTGGTCCCTGGCATGATGATGGGTCAAGCCAACTAGTGCTTTCTGAAATAATTCCTGGAAAAAGTTTAACAGTAACATGGGCTGACATTATTGCCCTGTGCACTTGGATGCATCCATCCTGGCTTGGAGGATAACAAAGTTTAATAGATTGTTCTGTGTCAGTGGCCCCAGGGCCAGGAAACAGTGCCAGATGTATTTAAATTACTAATACAGATGCAAGCACTCCGGCTGCTGGTAGATCTCCAAACATCTCCTTCTGCGCAGAGAAGCAGTCATCAGGTTATGAGTGGGGTGAGGGAGGGTCAGGGCTCCACAGCACGGACCTTCTCTGTCCAGCTGGGCATTTCAAAGGCTGTTTTCTGCCCAGTTTCTCATCACTTGCCAGCAGGAGCACCACAGCATGCCAGGGTTACACAATCCTTTACTTAAGGAGCAGGCACGAAGGCGTACGCTTTCCCATCCGTACTCCGGACAAAAGACTCGGCTAGTTCTTAGAATACCTGAATGCACAATTCCTTTCATAACCATCTCAAAAGTGCGTCCTGGGTGCAAGGAGTGAATGTTCTGGGGCAGCATGGAGAGAGCCAAGAGGGGCCGAAGGGAACAGGCTGTGGAGCTGGAGCCTGGGATCAATTTTCATCTCACTGGGTTTATTTTTTTCCTCCCTGCTCCCTTTCATCAGATCGCACAACCTCCCAATGTGACCTTGAGGGTGCTGTGGGGGAGGAGGAAGACCTGGCAAAATTTGTGCAGCAGAAAAAATACTGAATTAGGACATTCCAGCAAGCCACTGTCCCGGGGCAACCTGAGACCTCAGCGATTCCGGGGTGTCCGAGCTGAAGCAGAAAAACTGGAGAATTTGGGGCCCATGAAAGCCCCCCTCCCTGCACTGAATTATTCTGCAGACTCAGCAAAAACCCCCTGCAGGAAAGGGCTGCCTGGGAAGTCCCACAGGGCTTCAGGCAAATTAACTCAGTGTTACCCTGAAACAAAACCACTTGAACATGACTCTGCGGGCGAGAGGCAGCGCAGAGCGGAGGGGATTGTGTTACACTGCAGCAATGATTGATCCTAGATAAGGCTGGAGGAAGGAGAAGGGACCTGCCTTTGTTCTTGTTCCCTGGGTTTCTGTGCACGGCATTTACCCTTTGCTGTAGGGAACAGTGGGTCCCTGCTGATGGCCACAAGCTGATGCTGCCGTTCATTTTCATGGGGGCAAACGGGGAACGACTCCACTGAAAGCAAGGGCACTGCCTGAGCAGGAAAGAGGCTGATGCTGCTGGAGGGATGCTGGCGGTCCCATGGCCACTGCCCCAGGCAGTCATGAGTCCCATCCTTGAACTGTGATGGGTTCTGACAGCCCTGATCCAGCCCGTTTATGGATGCCTGTCTGTGGCCATTGGCAGCTGCTGGGGGCTTGAAAGTGCACTCCCTTTCCCATCCTCTGTCTGCCTGCGCCTTGCCATAGAGCAGCAGCAGAACAAACGAAGAAGGTTGTTGACCTTAGTGCAGGGGCTGTGAGTGAGTTACGGGCACGTTAAGGATCATGCCCAAGCGAGGAGAACCAGTTCCACTGCAGCAGGGTGAAGGGTGTGGATCAGAGGCTGGAAAACCCCCAGACACAGGAAAATGAAAAAATGGAGCATCAAAGTTTTCCTTTAAACACTCAGCGTGACTCAGAGGCACAGGAAGACTGAGCCTGGGAGAGGAGCTGTGGGTTGTGGAGCACAGTCTGCCCAGGGGAAGGGGAGCAACCTGCAGGTGACTGCTTGGGAGAGCCTGCCCCTGAGCATCATCCAGGAGAGCCACCAGGGACAGGGACTGGCAAACCCATCCGGGAAGATGGGCCACAGTCAGCCAGGGCTGGGACCTGCCCTTCTCTAGCCACTCAACAGTTCTTCACTTGAAGCTGCAGTGTCAGACCAAGCCTTAACCGTGTCCTGACAGTGGGCTGCACTGCTGTCACAGAGGGTTTCTGGTCTGCTTGGCCTGGTTCCTCGATGGGTTGGGAGAGGGCACCCCATCAGTGGGTTTTCTCCAGTAGGGTCATTTTGCCACTCAAAATTCAATTTTTTGGTGGTTTGGTTTCTTTTTTTTTTTTTTCTGGCATTAAAATGTTCCTCTGAAACACTTCAGCTGCAAGAAATAATTATTTTCAGAAGAAAAATTTTGTATGAAATTTCCCAGCAAGACTGAAGACATGGCAAAGGTCTTGTCAGGGCAACCAGCCTTTGCAACTGAACAGCTATGCTCAGCCTGTCTCCTTCCAGGACTGGATTAAAAGCTTCCCCAGGAACTGCATCAGGCTCTGCAGCTACTGGGACCTTGAGGAGGTACCGGATCACTTTTGGTCAAGCATGTCTCTGCAATCAAAGTTTATAGAGGCTTCTCAGTAGGACGGGCAGAAGAAACAGAGAGACCAGGAAGCAACTGCTGAAACTGACAGTGATTAAAATGCAATAAAATGTTTGCCTTCTGCTGCTGAGCAAGAAGTGTGGCATGTGTTTTGCTGAGGTAGCAGAAGTGGTTGTGTTCACTGAATGAGCAGCTAATGAAAAGCATTTCAAGCAGGAAGCAATGCTGATGAAGATTACGAGCCTGCTTAGATCTCAGAGAATGAAATGGCCCGGGCTGGATACTCCTGTTTTACACCTGATTTTGCATTGATGAAGGAGGATTTACTCTGTTCTACACCAGTGTGGAAAG
>NW_010125670.1:0-1717 GCF_000699245.1 Pterocles gutturalis | reverse complement strand
CCACTCCGTGCCAGAAGCTGCTCGGGAACATCCCCCTGCCAGGGCTACCTGTCAGCAGAACGAATCCTTTCTGCAGCCCTGGGCAGGGTTGCTCAGGCAGATCACAGCCTGGAGTGAAATTAATCTGGCAGCAGCCATTTGTGCTGAAGCCAGTCCCACGGGAGCAGCTGCTAAGAGGCAAGAGCTTCTGATCATGCTAATTCCTCCTGGGCGTCGGACTTGTGGGGCTGCAAATGGTGCTGGATCAGCTAAAGGGATGGCTGGATCCACGTCATCTTTATTTGTGTGTCTTTGTGTCCTCTTTGTCTCCTGTTGCTGTTACCAGCCAAAGTCCACAGGCACGTTGCGGTCGTAGGCAGCAGTTCCTGCCCTGGAGAGCGTGCAGAGCAAATGAGTCAAGACAGATGCAGGCTGCAGGATGGGACCGGAGGCAAGTGCTGGCAGGGAAGCCCAGGATGGTAAAGCTCCTCTGGGAGACAGAGGGGCATGGGATGCTCACCCTGCTTAGCTCTGTTCATCCCTGAGGTCACTTACCTTCTCCAGAGGTAGAATTGAGCTGCCAGCATGTGATAACATGTGATGTATGTACACTCACCATTTCTCAAGTTGTGTGATATAAAAAGTGCTGATAAAGCTTGGAAAATCCATGAGGCTGTGTTTGGGTTGGGGAGCCAAGCGAGGAAGCATGTTGGAAATGCTTGCGTTTGGTACCTTCAGGTGAAGATGTGAAAATGAGAGGAAAGCAAAACAAGGTGTTGCAGCCTGGCAGGTAGAAACTGAGAAGCCTGCTGCTGTTGGGTAAGGGAGTGAGAAGAGAGCTCAAGAATCGCATGACACAGAGCAGGAGATCCCACCTAGAAGAAAAGGCAGGGAGAAATTGTTCCTGAAACTGTAGTACATGATCAGCCTCAGGATGCCCATGTCTCCGTGACCACCAGCTGGGTGCATGCAGCTCTCCCAGGCTGCTCTGTCGGGGTCCAGCATTTAAGGGTCTTTTTGCAGTTTTGTTTTCAGGTAGAGCAAGCTTCTGACCCAGTTTCTCAGTGGAGAAACTGCCCCCACATTGCTGCCCTTGGGCAGCTTTGGCAGAAGGTGGCATCTAGGAGACAAGAGCTGACTGTGGCATGTATCTTCAAAGCCTGTGTCTTCTTTCAGGACCTGTTTCTGATTACACAGTCAACTCATCGCTTAGCTTGAATGCATTTGTCTCTCACTTTAAACATTAGTAACATGATGGGGGTTCCCAGGAGCAGTTTATGGCACATACAAGGCTTGGAGCACTCAAGCCAGAGTGCTTCCCATCAGCCAGCCAGCTGGAAAGACCAAAGGTCTTGAGGAAAGGTGTTGCTGGAGGGTGTGGACCAAGGCCATTCTGGAGCAGAGCCACAGATAGAGACACAACTCACGACAACAAATAGGCCTGTTTTGGTTTAGGGAACCCTTTAGAAGTGAGTAGCAAGCTCGTCCTTTGAGTGCCACCATGTGCAGGTGTTTCCCTATCAGACTTGGGGTGCAAGAGCAAGGCTGTCTCTGAGTGAGGGAAGTGGAGGGCGGTGGTGTCTGTGTGGGTGTTGGTGCCCAGTAAGGCAGCTTGCCCACTGTCTCTGGTCTGCAGGGTCATAGAATGGTTTGGGTTGGAAGGGACCTTAAAGGCCATCGAGTTCCACCCCTGTGCCGTGGGGTGGTTCCACACCTCCCACCAGCCCAGGTTGCCCAA
>NW_010125669.1:0-35384 GCF_000699245.1 Pterocles gutturalis | reverse complement strand
TTCACATTCCCCAGCATAAGACATGCAGTTACAGACAGACAGCCTCAGAAGCAGCCTGCCTTGTTTCCTACCCAGTCCTGGATTTGTGCGTTAGTCAGATCTATTCAAGAATGAATTATTCTTCACCTTTATTTAGTCATCCCCTGAAAATAGCCTGATAGGGATTACTATATTTGTTTTATATTGGAAGTAGCTAAGAAAAAATAAGTTAATTATACAATTCTTAATCATTAGCCCTGTTTAAAATGCATTGAAAGGTATAATTAATTACTAAAGAAGTTTGATACTCAAACAGCACAAAGCACATATGGCAAACAGCACAGAGCAGAAAGCATGCTTGATTTGCAATGCTGATGAAACTGACGCAGAAAGCCTGCTGGGATCCCTTCCAGCCTGTGAGATGTCTCTGACATCATGCTGCGGCTGTTATACTTCATTTGCTGTGATAAGTTTAGTTTTCAAATGATACTTAGAAGAAATATTGGAGTGAGGGAATACACAAAAGAGTAAATTCAATTATTTTAAAGGCAGATTCACTGCATTTATCACTTTCAGCCAAGTAGTATTCAATTCAATATTCAGTCTAAGAAATTATTTGTAAGTAGAATTTAACTTACTGAACTTTCTAGATTGTTTGAGGATTGATCATGGTATTCTACCAAGACATATTTGACTCATCACGTTTGGAGAACAGGATACACCAGGTATTATAAAAGCATTAGAAGTGTGAAGGAACAGTGAGCGTTGCACAGACAGCACGGTTTATTGTATTCTTCCCTCAGTCATATTCTTTATCAGTAAATACATCATCAAAATAAGGCATGATTTTAACGAATTTGTATGATATGATCACAGTATTCTGAGTTGATGACTTATTGGGTTATTTCCATAGATACGTTTAAAAACATTGTGTTCACATAGAAATAAATAAAAAGTAAAATTAATAAATAGTTTTTGCTATTTTACTTTCCCACCAAGATATCACCAATATAGAAACCTATGCACCATTAAAAAAATGGCCTTCATTAAATGTTTTACACTTGATTCAAATAAGGCAATGATCATACATACAGCCATATTGCAGAAAAAACATAGTTCTCTCACAAGAGCAACAGTGATATCTAACAGTTTTAGATAGAAGTCTTGAGGTGCATTTCTGATGGCATTCAATATTTATGCTTAAACACTTCATCTCTAGATGTCCACTGACTACAGCTGGAGCTTATATACCTAGCTGATATGACTATGCTTACATTTGCTCTTCAGAATTCAGTGTCTACAGCCTGAAATTGAACACTTCTTGAACCTTTATTCAATTGCCTGAAGACATCTGAGATGCCATCAGTCATCAAAGACATTAAAACAGATGGCTGTCAGATATGATGTGACCAGTTGGAGACCCACACGCTTCTGGAGCCGCAACTGGAGGCCAGGTGACCCTATAAAGCTTCTCAAATTTCTTTAAATACCCAAGTTTAATCAGCAATTAAACAAGTCCACATTGAATTTGTTTGAGGATGACTGACAGATATTTTATAAGGGCTCTATTCTAAGCATACAGATTCATAAAGAATCCTTACATAGAACATTTTCAGTCTCAATATTCACAGATAGCCTAGACATAGGTAAGATTTTCCTTTTTTTTATCAGAATTAGTACAAGTTTTCTGCATGTACTACACTGTTTTTCACATTCCCCAGCATAAGACATGCAGTCTAGACATAGGTAAGATTTTCTTTTTTTTTAGTAAGAGCTATTCTGTCTCTGACTTCACACAGCTATTATACTCTTCCAGTACTGACCTTAAAGAATCCATCATTCATATTTGTGAGTTATATTTCCAGTAGTAGAAAGAAGAAAAAATGATGAACTCATATTCCTAAGTTCATCCTAATCATGAAGATGTGATGCATATTTTACTGTTCTGCCAAACTTCTGTACTGTGTCACAGAGCTAATCCAACTGCTCTGTAAATGGCAAAGCTGCACAGCTGGAAGGCAAATACCACATCACATGGTCAACACTGTATGCTACAATGATAAATTTTGACAAATCAAGGAGCTTCTATTATTAGCATATCTGCACTGCTGTCCATTATTTTCTTCTTTTAATCTTACTTTAATATTTCAAAACTTTCATGAAAAGAGGTTACTCAAGGAAACTTGGCAGGTATTTCTTCATGATTTTCACTGCTGAAATCATAGAATCACAGAATACCTCGAGCTGGAAGGGACCAATAAGGATCATTATGTCCAACTGCCTGCTCCTCACAGAACTACCTAAAACTAAACCATATGACTAAGAATGTCATCCAGACATTCCTTGAACTCTGACAAGATTGGTGCTGTGACCACTTCCCTGGGGATCATGTTCTAGTCATCAGTCACCCTCTCAGTGAAGAATTTTTCCCTGATGTCCAATCTGAACTTCCCCTAATGCAGCTTCATTCCATTTTGTTGTGTCCTATAGCTGGACACCAGAGAGAGGAGTTCAGCACCTCCCCCTCCGCTACCCGCCTTGTGGAAGCTGCAGACATCCATGAGGTCAACCCTCAGCCTTCTCTTCACAGCTCCTCCTAGTTTAGTATTGTCAGCAAACTTAATGTACATTTGATTCCAGTGTCCAGATCATTTATAAAAGAATTGAAGACCACTGGCCCTAAAAATGAGCCCAGGGGAACCCCACTGGTGACTAGCCACCAGCCTAATATAACCTCATTCATTATAACTCTTTGAGCCCAACCCATCAGCCAATTGCTCACTCAACACGTTGTAGACTTTTCTAGATGTATGCTGGACATTTTATCCAGAAGACTACTGTGAGAGACAGTATCAAAAAGGTTTGCTAAAATAAAAAAAAAAAAAAAATACAACACTTCCACTGTCTTCCCTTGGTCAACTAGGTGGGTGACCTTATCATAAAATGAAATTAAGTTATTTAAGCAGGAATTTACTATTGTGAACCCATGCTGGCTTTGACCAATGACTGCACTGTCAAGTGTTTTTCAATACCAGAATGACCTTCTCCATAATTTTACCAGGCACTAAATAAGACTAACAGAACTGTAATTAACAGCGTCTTCCGTCTTATCGTTCATGAATTTGGGACAACATTTGCCAGCTTCCGGTTGACTGAGATGTCTCCAGACTCCCAAGACCATTGAAAAACAATGGAGAGAGGTCCCACAATGACATCGGCCAGCTCTTTCAGTACCCTGGGATGAATCCCGTTGGGTCCCACAGATTTATGTGCATCTAGCTGAAAGAGCAAGACTCAAACTTGTTTGGAGTTGACTGGGAGTTTATCATCCCCCTTGTCACAGTCTTCCAACACAGGGCTCCCTGGGCCCAAGGGCCCATCAACAGTATTGAAGACAGAAGTGAAGAAGGCATTAAACATCTCCATTATGCCTATGTCCCTGTTTGTGAGGTGTCTGAGCTCATCAAGTAATGAATCCATGTTATCTGATCCTCCTTTTGCTGTTAATATATAATAAAAGCCCTTTTTGTTGTCTTTTACAGTGCTGGCCAGCTTAAACTCTAATTGAACTTTGGCCACACAAATTTTCTCCCTACAGGAGTGAACAGTATCTCTGTAGTACTACCTTGTCTCCTGTCCTTGCTTCCAAAGTCCATATACTCTCCTTTTCCACCTAAGTTCTAGAAGAAGATCCCTGGTCAGCCAAGCCAGCCTTCTTCCTCACTTGCTTGACTTCCAACACTTTGGAATTGCCTGCTGCTGCATTCTTAAGAGACGGCTCTTAAAGAGTAACCAGCACTCATGGACCTCAATGCCTTCAAAAGCAGATTCCCAGGGGACCTTGCTAACTAGCTCCTTCAGCAACCCTAACTCTGCTCTCCCCATAACCAGGGTCATAGGTTTTCTGGCAGTTTTTCTCCTGTTGACAATTATTTGAAACTCAACTGCTTCACGGTCACTGTGACCAAGACAGCCACCAATCAGCACTTGTCCCTCAAGTTCCTCTCTGTTTACAAACAACAAATCTAGGAGGACACCTTTCCTAGTTGACTCCCTTAGTACCTGCACCAAGAAGTTATCTTCAACATGCTTCAAGAATTTCCTGGACCTGTGTATATCTGCTGTATGATATTCCCAGTTGATGTCTGGCAAGTTAAAATCACCCATAAGGACAAGGACTGTTGATTTAGAGATATCCCTAATTTCTTGAGAATATATTAAGAACCTAGTCAACAAAATAAAAATGCTATTTTTGAGACATCATTTGCAAAGCTGTATTTATAAATAACATTATTTAGTTAATATTATCATACATTACAGATTATAACAGAATGCTTATCATTCACAGTTTTATGACACTCTAAAGATGTTTATGTGAAAAGAAGAGGGAGTATGCCTTTTCTAGGAAAGTTAGATCTAGGAAAGATACAGTTTCTACTGAAATTTATGATCAGACTTAACATTTGAACAGTAATATAGCCATGCTAAATTGGACCAAATATCTACTTAGCTCATGGTTACAGTGATCTCTAACTCCTACTCCAACATTGATTTTGTTTTATTTATTCACTTTATTCACTGATTCACCAGTTGTGCTTTTCACAGGCTTCTTTTCTAAAGAGGATTTTAGGATTTGTTGGGGTTTTTAGAACTTGTCCTAACCTGTTCTTAAAAATTAAATATATATATATATGTCAGAAGTTGGTAACAAGTGAGATGAATATGAAATAAGGAAAATCATATTTCCCTTGTAGCATAGATATTTTCAATTAGCTCCAAATTAATTTTATTTCTCACATGATAAAACTAACAATCACAATAGTAGTTGTCTTAATCTTAGTTTATATTTGTTTTTATGACTGCAAAAATAAGCATTTTTCATTTATTAGAGTTCAGAAACTCAACAGGGCCTCATTTGTCAATTTTCCAAATATTTCTGCCCCAGACCTATTTTGACTCAAAAAGACCAGTATCTTCCCAATAATTATTTGAGAAAGAGCATCATACTTGGTCTACGCCTTTCTTTGATTTTGATAATTCAGTACCAGAAAAATACTAAATAATTAACAGGACTTCAGGGGAAAAGGCAAAAGGCAAGGCAAGAGGCGTAGCAAGAGGCAAGGCAAGGAAAAGACAAGGAAAAGTAAAGCAGGGCAAGGAACTCTTCGGGTCGAAATACCTGCTAGTAGTGTGAAAATGGAAAGTAGATGTCTCACAGTATGTATGCATATATGTATAAAATTAAAAAGCCATGACTCTATAAAATAAGCCTATATCTGTATAATCCTCCACTTGCTAATTTTGGAAAGAGACTTATGCTTTTGCACTCCCACTTATGACCACTGCATAACATTAGGAATTAATTATGTTTTATTACTGCTAATTACATATAAAATATTAAATTTTTCTATTTTTTACTTTCTCATACTATTTTTCACTTTTCAAAAGGTTTATTCTTTCTCAGTGTTTCTGACCAAGACATTGTCAAGACAACTATTTAATTGAAAACTTAAAATAAAAAGCTTTTCCATTTTTTTTTCATGTTTATTCATTCATTTAATATATTCCTAATGAGGTCAACAAAAAATAGTCTCCAGGCACTTTACGTTGGCACTTTCTGGATTTTCACTCATAATTGCCAGGTAATTTACATTTGACCTGTACCTCCAAGTCAGAATGTTAATGCATTTTGCAAGGTGAATTCAAATCTGTACTTAATTAGGGTGCAAAATAGGAAGAGTTATATTTTATCGGGAATATAACCTCAGCATTGCAGAATAATGGAATTCATGTGCAGGATCATAAGATATGCATTGGTAACCAATTCCTCTGTTATAGAGTAATAATGAATTGGTACTTGAAAATTTTCTGTTACATTAACAACTATCAGTTTTTCTTTTATTTTGGAAAGGAAAAGACATACATATATATAAAGGTGCACACACACATGTAGTTACATAGTACAGAAATGCTAGGAACAAAAAAAAATATATATGCAGGTAGACTGGAATGCTGTTGTCCCAGAGTCGTAATTTATATCTTGCATATTTAGTGTTCATCCCTCATTCATGTATACCCAAAAATCTCAGTACCTGGAAGTGCTACAGAAAGTAATAGTGGCTGGCTGCCCGAAGAACTGAAAAGAGACTGAATTCCTGTTTTCACACCTACACAGATTAATTTATTTATTTTGAAGTATGTTACTATATTCCATTGCATTTCTTCTAGGCATATTTACAAAAAGATTAAGAGCATAAATTATCATAACAAATCAACTGCCTACAACAGATGTGTCTACAGTTTGAGTGTGTCCTGGGTAATCCAGTTCTTCAAGCTGTTACCTTCTGTTTAGCCTTTCTCTCAAGGTCTATCCTCTAGTGAATATGTTCCTGCAAGATTTATGAACAGCTAAATCTCTACTTAACCAGATTTTTTGGGCTTTTTTTTGCTCTGCAGCCTGATCAGCACAGAACTGAGCTGGTGATCTTTCTCTTACTCTAAGGAGTTTACTCTGTTATTATTCTTATAATAATTAACGTATCCCGTGGCAAAGGATAGTTTTAATTGATATAAATTATTTCTGGGAAAAGATGGGGGGGTTTCCAGAAATTTATTCTAAAATAGATTTATATAAGGTGATTTATGTAAGGTGAATATTGCTATTTTTTTTTAGGATTTAAAGAAAAACCCAAACAAGCAAATCAATTAATTAACAAATAACAACACAAAGTTCCTGTGGCTTGGCAGCCCTGTAAAGCTCAACATTTTTCTACCTACACATAGGTTGTGTGATTTATGACTAACAAGATATGACTCTATGGGGCCACTGCCACATGCAACAACACAAAAGGAAGGGAGTTGATAAACTACAAGTGGCAGCCTTAAAAGATGGGACACACAGAGAGAAGAAACAGTAGTAGACCTAGGACAGACAGCAAGGGATTGTCTCAGGGTAAAGGTAGTGGAAGGTTTGGTTTTATTTTTTTAAAGAGATTAATCATATAATTGAAATATGAACTTTTTATTTCTGATTTCTTTTCTTTGAAGTGTCTCTGATTTATCTTTCCCCAGTAGTAACAATGTCATCCTTCTTGGTATCTGTGGAATGGTGATAAACTGCATTCTGGAAAGATTATTAAAATTGAAATTTCTGAACCAATATGTTTAAACATTAAATCTTTTGAAATAGATAAATAAGCCTTTTAAAAGGTTTATAATAAACAACTCCAATGCTTGTGAGGTGTAGTCTTTAGTAACATTGTAGAGATCTTGAATAACATCTAAAAACCCAAACTTCAGAACTGTTACACTTATCCTTTGGACAACACTGTATTCTCAACTAATTTTGCCTGTACAAGTACTGTTACTCTATAAATGCCCCCCCAAAAAATTCTACTTTGTCCTTAATGCTTCAGATGTTGGATCAAAGACTCACTGTATCAAAAAATTATTTGAGGAAAGTTCATCCTCTGAAAATATCTCTTTTTAGGTCTGTATTTTGTTAAATTAATTTACATCAAACACTGGTATTTCATAAAGATAGAATTAGGTATTTGTAATAGCTAATTCTCAGCAGTGTTTTCCAGTTTCATGTAACTTTGGATAGCTGAAAAGGGGGAATAATTTCTCTGACAATTTTTTTTTTTCTCTAGAAATATATTTATGCTAAATAAATTAAAGCATAAATTCTAGATGTTCTTGATACCTTCTAATTTGGTATGGTAAGATTTCTTTACAGAAATAATAATCAAATCTCTGTTTAGATAGTATGTGGAATTCATTCATTAACGGTCTTCAAAATTATGTTCAGAATCCTTAGTGGAAAGGACAGTGGAACTGGACCAGGAGCCAAAAATCTCAAATGATGCACAAATGATTTGCTTCCTAGCAAACTTTCAGGCTCAATTCATATAATACAATTTTATATAGGTCTGAATATTAAGAGCATGTTAGGTCTTCATATATAACTGAGTGCAAAGGTTCAGCACAAGTCACTAATTTTCAGTCATGTACATTTCTAAGGCTACTTATCTACCCATTAAATTGAGGCTGTCATGGTTGATTTTGTGGATCTCAAAGTTAAAGTCTACCTCACTCATCTATCAAACATATTGTATATTAAAAAGAGGGGGAAAATGCTATTAACTACTATACAACACAGTGCGTCACATTCATGTGGTGGTGTGTGGTTTTGTTGCTCAAAGTCTCACTTTGCATGGCAAAATGCAATAAATTTCTTTTTTAGATAATAGTTTAAGCCAGAAATAGTAAATCAAATTACTATGGTAACTGAAACAGTGACAACAGTGAAAGGAACTGATCATTTATCCATCTGTACATCAGAATATGAGTACAAATAAGAGCATCATAGTACATGGATATTTCACAGAACAAAGTTATTACTTAGAAATGTAAACAAATCTGCCATTCTAAAGAATGTCAGTGTGTATAACCCAACTTAGAGATGACTGCTGGAACATCCACACCAACGCCACACTGAAATGTTGAGCAAATAATTTAAAAGACATCTTGTTTCCTTGACCCACATAGTATTTCAATGAACAGAAGCTGAACAGAAAAGAGAAATTGGTCTTGCATATAAAATAAATTTGCAACACCATGAATTGTTTATTAGTGTTTTTTTCGTTGGATCCTGGAGTTGACATAATGAGCCACAGCTACCAAAAAATCTTCTGTGGGTTGAAACTTTCAACTTGTTTATATGCAACACTCCTAAGGCATTTCCTCAAAGGCTGCACTATAGTAACTACTCTGCTTGGCATTACTAATGCTATCATTTGTCACCACAGAGAGGATAAGCATTTCAGCTGGAAGAGATTACAATGAATGTTTTCATCCCTACCATCTCTTCAAGAAATCGAGGAAAGTGTTACATGCCAGAAGGCTCAAGTCTTGTTTTTTGCATCGTGTGTTCAGTGTTATTTAGCTGAATATTTATGTGTTTGTTGGATTAGAAGAGAGCTAAAGGAACTTAGTTTAAGGACCCAGTGTCTAGTATAGATTAAAACAAATGTACTCCAAATGTTGAAAAAACTATCACAGCTGTACTGTCCCTACTCACCTGGGGTTTATTTAATGTAAAAAATAAAAAAGTCTATTTCAGCTAGATAGCCAATGCAGAGAAACAGACACTCTCAGGAAAATATTTATAAAACTTCTAAAGACATCTACTGTAGGATAAAGTAAGTTCCTAACTGCAGATACCACTGACAATTAGAAGATCATCCAGTGGGTAGCTCAGTCCTAGATCTCTAGTGTCTGTATGTCTAAATTAGAGTAGATAAGCAATCCTTGCTCAGAGTTAGCAAAATTTCTTTTAATATTCTCAGAGTAATACTTCATGACACTGAATCTTCTCGTCTGCATTTCCTTCCTCCCTGTTCCACAGACACATGAAAATTTAATACTTTTCTATTTCAAACACTTTAAAAAGTCTCAGTCTGGAAAAGAACTGATTTTATTATTAATGTAAAAATTACAAAATTACAAAATTATACAAAATTATAAGGTAACAAGTGTAATTAAAAAAAAAAAAAAAGAAGAAAAAGAAAACAGGAAACACAAAATATTCTATTGTGCTTTTTAATGCATTGCCAGAGAATGCCATGGATGCTAAAACCTAGGATTGATTCAAACAGGCATTAGACAAATTCCTGAAAGAAATCTTTACTGAACCCAAAGATGTTAAATCAACTCCAGTTCCAATAAGTCTTAAAACACAGGTATCAGAAAGATACATCATCTGCAGCATCAGTATTCTAGAATACCTTCTAAGCTCATAAACTTCATCTTTAATAGGCTGCTCACTGAGTTATGTATTTGTATTGCAACAATGGCAATCATAATTAACAGGAAGGAATGTTGTCTAGAACATTTTGATATTTCAGGTTTGGTGGATTGCACTTGGCTGACTCCCAGCTGGTCCCTCACTCCACCTCTCAACAGGACAGGGGGAGAAAATAAGATGGAAAAGCTCACGTGTCAAGACAAAGAAAGTGTGTTTACTTACCAGTGACCACCACGGGCAAAGCAGACTCAACCTGGGGAAAATTAATTTAATTTATTGCCAATGAAAAATGAAGTAGGATGGTAGAGAAACGAAGCCAAAACTCAAACCCTCTCTGCCCCTCACCTGCTTTTCCCTCAACTTCACTGTTTCCTTCCCAGCTCTCTACCTCCTGCCCCTACAGAGTGGCACAGGCAGTTGGGGAATGAGGGTGGCAGTCAGTTCATAGAATTTCCTTCCTCCTCACACTTTTCCCCACTCTAGCATGTGGTCCTTCCCACGGGCTGCACAGAATTCTTTCAAGTTCTGCTCCAGCATGGGTCCTTTCTGCAGAGTACAGTCCATCAGGAACAGACTGCTCCAGTGCGGGTCCACCACAGCTCCTGCCAGAAAACGAGCACCAGGGTGGGCTCTCCATGTGCTGCAGCTTCCTTCAGGGCACATCCACCTGCTCCGGCAGGGGGTCCTCCATGGGTTGCAGGGGCACAACATTCTTCACCATGGTCTTCTCCACAGGCTGCAGAAGAATCTCTACTCTGGCACCAGGAGCGCCTCGTCTCCCTTCTTCACTGACCTTGGTATTCATGGGGTTGTTTCTCTCATATTCTTTTTCATTCTTCTCTCTTACAACTGCTGCACAATGGTTTTTACCTTTTATTAAAGATGTTTTCCCCAAGGTGCCACCATCTTGACTGAGGGGCACGGCTGTGTCCTGCAGTCGGTCTGTTGGAGCCGGCTGGAATCAGCTGTGTCTGGCATGGGAGAGCCCCTGGCCTCTCCTTGTAGAAACCACCCCTGCATACCCCCACTGCTAAAACCTTGACACCTACACCCAATACACAGGTTTATAACAGCGCAAGCAATCTTGTTTCAGTTAAATGGAGAATGTACAGGGTATTTTATTGGCATAACTAACATTGCAACTTGCATTTGCTGTTCTAAGTGTTACTTTTTCGGGTTGATGCCTGAAACACAGTGATTACTTCAGTGGTCATGGAGGATCTCCCTAGATATCTGCCTAATATTTTCAACAAGAATTCAGCTGTCTACATCCAGTATGTATAATAGAAATATTTGCTGTGTGGCAGGTAGAAAATAGTGTGAGATGCAGAGATTGAAACCAATTTAGAGAATGCACAGTAGAAACCACGATATACCAACTGAAGAAAATGGTTCTTGAAGTCTGTCTGGCTGTCATTCAAGGCATTGATTCTTCAAAAGCAAACTTAAATCGATATGGCTAATGGAGAAAGTCCTAAACACGAAAGGAGAGCTTTCACATTTCCAATCTCTCCTGCATAGAAAGCAGTGTCTGTCTGAACTGTGCAGACAAAATATCTTCTCTTTCATAGGGAAGCCATAGCTTGATAGTGTCATCAGCTGGTGCATTATAACCAAGGTAAAGATATATTTGCTTGTCCCCTGCTTTTTGTTTCACATTTTATTCTGAAAAGAAAGAAGCAGTAGTATGGGTCATAGAAAACATCTCACGCAATGCCAGCTATCTAAAAGTAATTGGTAACTATTTTAAGCAAGTTATCTAGGTTCCTTCTACAGCCAGTGGAGAGGAAAAATGTTTTCTGAATTCATCCTGTTATAAGTGTTTGGCTGTCTAACGTATGCAGCATGGATAGCTTTCACAGTGTCTCTTCACCCCTTTATACTAGACCCAGGTTTGAAAGACACAACTGGAATGTAAATGCACTGTGAAGCTCAACAGCCTAAGTAAAAGTCTTGTCCTTTACATTTATCTGGTTATTTTCTTTTAAACAAAATATTGAGAACAGCTAATGTCTCTTTAAAGTGTAGTAGTTTTTCTCCTTTTTTTAGTATTTTTTTCCATTTTTTTTTCTATTTCTGCTTGTTAGTTCAAAAAGCCTTAAGCAGCATTAATTTAAAAAATGGCTTTATTTTCTTTCCTATAACATTCATAATTGATGATATTTCAGGTGGAAGGTCTTTCATTTGGGAAAGATGTCATACTGTAAGAAAAGTCCTTCCATGGGGAAGCAAATACATCAAAAGAGTGTAATATTAAAACGAAGTCACTCCTCAGGAAATAATTTTGTGAGCTAAATGTGTGCAGATTGATAGAGATTACATGTACTGTGTCCTTTCAGGCTTGTTTGTAGGGACACCACAAGTAAGTTCACTAGGACATTTGGATTCTGCAACAGAATTTTAGGTTTAAAAAAATTTGACCCCAAAAATTTAACTGTGAAAGACAGAAGCTGAACATCCATTCAGCATTTTTTCTCCCTGAATCCCAGAACATTCCCAAAAATCTCATTTATCAATCTGCAGAGACTTCAGTTACAGAAGTGATTGTTCACAGAGCAGATACAGGTTGAGAGGTTCCTCTAGATTGAAGTCAGTGGATGCAGTTTATGTATCAGGTAGTTTATATATCCCCTTAATACTAAGCAGGGACAGTCTGCTTTCCTGCTTTCTGGGAAAGGCTTTTTGTAAAAGGTCTTTGCTGTTTTCCAGAAGAAGCAGAATTTTAACAGAAATTTCATATTACTTTTGCTTGTTTTACATGTTTAGTAGATGGTAGACTAACCAAAGAGAGAGTGTTATTAATCAATTAATAGATTTCTTTTAGTACTTCTGGCAAAGCAAGAAATTACAATGCAGTAGGTGACATTTTAGAAATTTAAACGGTACTATACTACTTTACTTGGAATATTCGAAGAATGTATTTTTTTCTGTGGGGTCAAATCTAGCTTTAGAAGTTGCATAGAAGTATCTGGAGTTGCACGGAAAAGATTTTCATATCATGCAGGATTTAAGAAATTTAAGAAAGACATTCCAATTCCAAAAATATATTTTTTAATGAAATTATGTGTCTAATAAACTTTCAGACAATAAAAATATTTAATCTAGAAACCTTCTTTTCAACGTTTTTGTTTCAAAATAATTTCAAAAGCATTGCAAAAACCATCATTTTCAATCAAAAATAATGTTTCATTTTGAAATATTTTTAATTGTTTCTTTTAGTTTGAAAACCTCTTTTAATTAGAAGAATTATCAAAATGAATTGCTTCAGTTCATCTTTTACCATCAAAATTCTTGTTAAAGAATTCCTAGCAGCAGTATATTAATGGGAAACATTGACCGAGAGATTATTTTTTGTGTATTATTCAGAGCTTTCCTAGAGGATGTTCCTCTGATAGTTTAATAACGGATTGTAACATAATAGTATGAAGTCTGAAAAAATAAAGTTCTATGCTGCCAGCTGTTTCTTAAACATCTAAAAACAACTTTTTGGATGCTCAGCTTGAGTTGCATCAATTTTTTTGTGTTCCAAATCACTAACAAATGCAAGTAAATTTATTAAAATTAAAAAAAACAAACAAACAAACAAAAAAACTACCCAAACCAAACCAAAAAGGTGTAAGGGAAAAACATCACAGAAGACAGAGATCAGATTACTGTTGGTCAACAACTGCCTTGTCCCTTTCCATATCATCTGTCACAGCTTAAAACTATTTTTCTCCATGACCTCTGTAACTCCCCTTGAAGAGATAATAAATTGTTTTTAGATCACCCCTTACATTTTTTTCACTAGACTAAGCAAGTCCAGTTCCTTCTAACTCTCAGTTTAGGGAGGGAGATCTAGCCTCTGACCATCTCTAAAGCTTTCTTTCAATCCTCTTCTAGGGTGTACACAAAAAATTATTTCCAGGATGTTGTAAATATCTTGAATGTATTTACCATCTCTGTAATTAGGATGTATAATCCCAATACTAGAAGCTCAGGACAAAGCTAACAAAACACAATATTCTGACAGTTAGAGATGAACAGAGAAAACACAGAAAACTACAACAAATATGTTGTAATCCTTTCTTCAGGGTCTTCCAGGATCCTCTTCTCACTCCACTAATCCACAGATTAAGATTTGAGATAGATTTTACATCTACGTGTTTGTATTCAACAGTTCAACAGCCCTTGTTGGATCATTCTTCCTTTAATATTTCTAGACATTTTCTGCATCCTTTTCTGAGTTTCCAGCAATGAGTTCTGCAATTTAAACACAAAACCAAGAAAAATGCTGTTTTGCTTGAATAAAGATCTACTAGGTGAAGAAAGATTATGTTGAAACAGCCTAAAGAACAAAAAATCAGTAATGATAAGTGTAAGAGGTCAGGACAGATTTATTTTTTAGAAACGTCACATAACAAAACTACTACTTTAATTAGAGAAAAAAATATACCCTGAGGCAGGAAGACTGTTCAGTGAAAAGTTTATTCTGTTTAACAGAAATAAAATATTTAAAATGTACTTGAAGAACAATGTTTAGCGTTAAGCACTAAAGAGAACGGAAATTAGTACTTAGGCATAAGTGGTTAATAATTTAGTCGTAATATTCAGGATGAGTTCAGGGCTTACAGGTTTAATGTAAAAGAAAAATGTTTAGAATATTGTTAATTGTTTTCTGTTTGCACTAATTTTTTAGCATTATTGTCAACATAACAAAGGACAAAATAACCATTGCCTTTTTGTACAGATTTAAAAACGAGTGCTTAAAATATAATTGTAGCAATTAATAATGTTCTGACACCTATCTTCCATTAATTTATATTGGAGACACAATAAAGTCACTGGGCTATTTCTAGGTTGTCATGAAATAAACATAGTCCTCGAAGTGGTATGGAACAGATGAAATAATTTTACTTTTATTTAAAATGAAATGGTGTTTCAAGACCTTTGGGATATGAAAATACCTTTCATAATGGACCAAGATCCAGTAATATGTTCTTTTGGGTTTTTTGTCAGGTGCAATTCTGGCACCTATTTTAACAGTGATAACATAATTAACATCAGTGATCTGACCAAGTCTCTGAATTTACCTGGCTCTGGCTACTATTTTAGTTTTGAACCCAAATTCATGATAAGCTTTTCAATCTTTCCATGCTAAATTAAAAAAATCACTAGTATAACAATTCCAGTTCATTTCAACTGGAATCAGGGATATTTTAATGATAAAAATTACTTAAATGTCAATAAGAAATAGTTTTTAGAACTTGTTAACGTTGTGCCCAGAATCTTGAATTCACTATTACAGATATGTCTGGTAACTGTTTGCCAGTGATTTTGTAGTTAGCTCAAGTAATCTACAGAGAACCTTTTTTCTTTATCTTTGGCATTTCATAATTAGTTCAGTCTCTAAATATCACAAACCAAATCCTTATCTTTTCTATCAATGAAAAATATTTTATGACTACATGAGAGCAGAAAAACACATTATGTCTTTTTCTGTTAATAAAATGCTTTTAAGAAAACTTTGAAAAAACCCCAAAAAATCTTGCAATATATTGTTAATATTATCCTTAAAATATGGACTCCTATATATATTAGAAATGTCAGTCTTTGAAGGATTTCACATGTTTGAGATTTGTAGAAAGCTTGATTTTTTAGAGATTGATTTTTATTTTGTTAAATTAAAAATATTTTATGCAAACTTCTGTTGATTACTTTATACTACCACGTATAATCCAAAATAAAGTGTGAGATGAAAATCTGTATCAAAATTAGCAATTAATATTTTATCATTTAAAATAAACATAATGAGCTGTTTAAATATAGTCAGAAGATTTGTTAACTAAATTTTGGTTGAAGAGCCTACATGAAGGACTTTTGATAAAACTAGAATTTTGTTTAGCACTTTTTCTAGTCAAGTCAGAACTGACACAGAAATGAGTCAGAGTTCCATGTGAAAATGCATCTAAACCCAAAACTGTTTTTTTTTAGAATTAAGGAGGATTGCTGTATCTCTTTGGCAACACAGTCTTTTCCTTTGTCTGTGAGCACAATAAAGTATCACTATCTGAAAAAAACCTAAGCTCAATTATTCTACTTTTCTGAATTTTCAAGCATTTATTTCACTTCTCATTTCTTGAGTCTGCTCACAATTTCCATTATTTCCTTGACTCCAAAACAGTTTCAGTTTTCAAGAATTCAGTTTTCACTGCATCTGTCTCAACATAGATGAGTAGTAGTTTAGCAAAGATTTAAAACCTCTATACTATTATTAACTGTGATATCCAGCAAGAGACCCTGACCAAGAATCAGTCCTCAGGAATCCTAGACATAATGGGAAAAAAAACAACCAAAGTGTCTCTACCCTACAGATAATCAAACAGTGTGCTGTCAGTCATTACCTTTCTTCCAAAGTATGAGTAATAAATTTGCTTTCCACCTATACTGAAAAAGATAAAACTGAAGTCTTTTCCTTCATGGAAGCTCTTGATTTATTCTAGCTGGATAAGGGGTCTCAAAAGCCTTGATCAGAAACTGAAACAATTCCTCTCTCATTAAGTGTATTAATTTAGCAACCATGCAGCACAGTTGTAAAAATTTACCTGCCTTGGCATACAAGCTACTTGCCTACTCTTTACCTCAGTGACTGCTGACAATTAAAAAAACCCAAAACAACATTATTGCTACTTTGTCTTAAAAAAAAAAAAATAATAAAAAAAAGAAAATCTGTTCCTCTGGGTAAATGGGCAATTAAAAATCAATTGGCTCATAATGAGTATACAATAATACTCCACTAAATGCATTAGGACATTTACTGAAGAATAATGCCACTTTGAGTAGTATACTGTTTAATTTTAGCACTTGCAATGCTATAAGCCAACTTTCTTCTTTCACTCTAGCCTTAAAGCAGAGTGCTGTGATCTAACACAGACTTTTTTTGGCATGCTGATCGTGTCAGTATTTCATATGTTGTTCTTTTTTTCCTCATATTCTAATGGTTTTCCAGGCATTTTTTCCATCACAAGATTTAACCTGCTGAGTTAAACCAAGAACTGTTGACATTAAAATAAGTTATAAGAATAACTTAAGATTTATAGTGGTGCAATTTCAAAATCCTAAGTCATTATTTCATGGCTCAAACAGCTTTTCAAAATGCTATACTGATAGAAATAACCAGTGAGTAAAAGACTAATTATTGAAGATGAAACAATACGCCATGGGATAAAACATGGGTAATGATGTCTTCATATGTAAAGATTAATCAAAATTCTATGCTTTTACATTACATTTTAAATTTTACTTTGTAGAACAGGTCATTGAAATAGAAAAAAAAGTTATTTTGAATATCTTGAGCATTGTTTGAATACTGATAAATTTATGCTGGTTTTATAAAATGGGCAATAATACAAGGAAATAAGAAAAATGTAACAAATACTTCTGACTTTCTATCTTCTTCAAGAATTTTATGGCCTGTCCTTGCTCTTATTCACTTTGCATATTATATGCTAATTGCTTGAATAATAACTGTAGTGCCAGTGGTATTTCTAAAAAAAGTGTTTTAGAAATTGTTGTGTAAAATCTAAAAAAAAATGCAATGTCCTAACACAATGTGCTACTGAAAATATTCTTGGTTGTAGGTCTCGAAACATAAAATGACAGCTCAGGATGCTGCGTTCATCATGGGGAAGCAATAAGGATTATTTTTAGTGAACTGACCAGAGCTAGTCAAAATATTTTTGACAAATATCTTCTCATTAGAATGTGCTGCTCTGTCCAAGATATATCTATTTTGACATGGTTTTTAGTGGATACCTTTCTGATGTCCATCGTTCTCTAGGCTCTGCTGCACTGGCTGTGATGTGAAACAATGCAGGGGGGAAGAGGAAATTAAATTTGGGACATACACTTTGACACATGGTTGCTTTCATAACGATGTTAAGATTGTTTTGTTTAGATTCCAGTACTGGATTCCTCCTACTCTCCAACACAGAGCTTTGACAGTGGGGAGTTGCAGTGAAATATGGTTTTTATCATACAGCAAGCTCTGACATGTTACACTACTAATTTTGAAAACAGAAGTAGAATATTAGCATTTAATGAAGTACTCTAATCATCATGTTATTCAGAACAGTTGAGATGGTCAAGTGGCCCTAGCTGCTGGTTTGTTTGTTTTTCCTCCTTCTCATTTCCCTGAAAAGCATATATTTCCCTCTGACTCTGCAGTGACACCAAGGAAAAACAGACTTGCATCTTCTTATCTATGCTGCTATTTTTAGAAAAACAGGGGGAAAAAAATTAAAATCACAATACAAATTTGCCTTCATAGGCATGTCATGTATCATGTATCTTTTGCTGTAAGTGAGGGCTCAGTTTCAGCTTCTCTAAACAGAGCTTTAGCAGTATAGAATGAAGCAAAATCAAGACTGAGCTGAAGAGGAGAGGCAGCAAGAAGTAGAAAAGATATGACAGAGCAAGAATCAAGACGTTCTAAAGGGAAGTTATGACTCAGTGACTTTTTTTTGATGGAGTACTTCTCTAAAAAAAAAAAAAACAAACAAAACACAAAAAACCAGGAGAAAAGGAGGAGTGTTCCAAGTCTTATGATTCAGGGCAACAGGATAAGAAAAATGTTTTCTTTCTGTGTGCAGCTTGTTTTGGGTTTGTGTTGGAACGTTTTTGCAATTTTTTTTTTTATTTTTATTTTTTTTTTTTTATCTGGAGGACTGGAAGAGAAAAGAAACCTGATGAACAACTGCAGACAATGAGAGAAAAGTATGTCTCACTCTCTTTGGTCAGCTCTTGGTCTCTCGGATGCTCAGGGTCTTCTCTTTTTTCCAGGATTGTGGTTTTGGGACTCTGCCTGCTCCCAGATCATTAGCCAGGTACGGGCTGAGCCTTGGTCATTGGGTGGTGAGCAGTTTAACTGTGTATCGCTCATTTTGATATTTGTATATATTACTATTGTAGTTATCATTATTATTTTCAATATTATTGTAGTTTAGTTGTTAGGTTGTTCTTATCTCAACCCATGAGTCTCTTTTCCCTTTACCCCTTTAATTCTTTCCCCCATCCCTGGGAGGGGGGGCAGGGAGCAAGTGGTTGTGGTGTTTTGCTGCTAGCCAGAATCAAAACTACAACAGTCACGCAGAGGAGAACTGGTTTCCCACAAATTCTAGAATATAACAGACCTTACGTGAGAAAGTTAATATATCCTTACACTCAAGTAATTCTAAACATAGGTATTTAAGCAAGAACACCTCAAGATACTAGACAACTGCCTGATGACTTAGGTAATGCTGGAAACAAGACAGAACCAAGGGGCATTTAGACTCCTAAGTATCTATTTAAACTAACTTCACAGATCTTTATTGGTCCCCACATCAACAAAAGAGGAAAACTAGTAGTAACTTTTAAAGAATTCCTTTAAAATACAGCCAGAAATAGGACCACCAGTAATTAAGTGCTTTTGCATTTATGTATGCTGCAGACTATGTAAAATTTTGTATTCACAGAAAATCAAGAATATTAATTGATAAGATAAAGCACAAATTAGCTGAAACTCACTTTGAACATTTTGTGTTATTTTCTATTGCAATATCTCTTATGGAGTCAGACTGTGAAATGGCTCATCAGACCATGACAGAGTGATGAATTGACTAAAATCTTGTGGCCTGGTTTGAGCAAAATTCCAACTTCAGACACTGCACAAAGTTTCCGAATTTATGAACATATATCTTGCTGTGAATTTTTACAAAGCAATAAATTTAATGGTTGGACTACTCAAATTCAATCAAACAAAGCTGCTGAAGCCCTTTGTGACTTTGTTATAAAAGAAACAAAACAACAAAATAAATTTTATTTTTTGTTTCATACATGTTACAATAGCATTTTAGAAAAAAATTTAAAACTGAACTTTAGAAGAAATTCCGCGTGAGATTCTAGAGCAAAACCCACCTCAGCAAACAGCTTTGCTCGCTGTTACACATAACCTTTCAATGCCATCTTTTAAGTCAAGAAAGATGTTTAAGTATATTTTTGTAGGACAGTCTCTCTGCAGATAAAAAATGAAGCTTTGTTCCAGCTGTAGTGTTTACGATCCCTTTTTAATAGAAACAAATTTGCTTGTTTTTTGTTATCTGCAAATCTTGAGCAAAGTGCAATTTAATAAAAACAGTATTTAATAAAATTCAGGATTATGTTTGTGGTTTGTTTTTTTGTTTTTGTTTTGTTTTGAGAAAACAATCCAGCTCTCTCAACCAATTAAATCTGAATTATTTACCAGATACATTTCTTGTTTAATGCAGTAAAATGTATCTTATATGCTTGTAGTTGCATTTGGTATTTTCTCCTTCAATTTCTTGATAAAAAAGCATGCTTTCTTTCTCCTGTTATTTATTTTCCAGCTGACATATTACTGTTTTGGTTTTTGTCCTGAACTCTTTTTTTTTTTATTTCCATGGTTTTTATTCTCTTTTTGATCCTTCTGGGGAAATCAACACTGCATTTTTTAAGATCAAGGAAAAAACTGGAGTAAATTTTATCTTAACTTTAATAATTATAACATTTTATACAAACCATTTTTCTTAGTTTTTCCCTGTTGAAAACAGCCATTAGTGAAGGACTGTTGATTTATTATACTATCAGCTACAGCAAAAGCAACTCCTTAAGACAGTCATTGAACTGATTAAAAACTCAGAAGGTGATACACAGAGCCTTACACTTCTCTGCTGCTGTTAACATGGTCCTAAAAAGCATTTGAATCTTGGTCTTTAAATTATATTGATCTCCCTCACACATCTCATTACCGTTGGCAAATTCAGATAAGACAAATTTCTTCTTATGACTAGTGATAAGCTCTTAAATCCAAGCTCTCCCAATGACGATGGTCTAGACTATTATTTTATCCTTCTTCATGATTAACCTTTTTGTCTTTAAAACTAAAGGTATGTCTAGAGAATGAAGGACACCTGTGATGACAGAATTGAGGGGAACAGTGTTTTGCTTTTGGTTCTGCAATATCTTGTGTGTAGTGTTCAAATGTGTAAGTTGCAGTATCTGATAATCCACCTTAGCAGGAGACTATACTGCTTCTTAAAGGTTTCTTTGATGCTGCCAGTGAACCATTGTCACTTGTAGCAGTTCAGCTGAATAGGAGCCGTGAAACAGTGGGAACCATTTCACTGATTGTTATCATATGAACATCTCTAGAAGTAAGAAACTGTTTATGCAATGTCAGCTATTAAACAATGAAGACCAAAATGATATTAATTAATTAAGAGACTAATAAATTGTGCTTAACCCTATTGAAAATACTTTATCTCATGTTCAGTTAAAGAATTGTAATGATGACATCTATAATTTTCACATTATCTCACTGTTCTCCCTTCCATTACCAAATCATTCAGATGAGCTGTGGTAACAATGCATGACTAAATTGATTTTAAGAGGAAATAAGCTGCAGTTGTGTCTGTCTACAAATGTTTACACCTTCCTACTATATCACCTGAAGCTGTATTGAATATGATGCCAATAAAAAGCACTTGATAAAACTAGCCTACCAGTTGTATTACAATATTTGCTAGTTTTACATAGCATCTCATCTTCTACTAGTGTAAACAAACAAACAAAAATATTGTAATGGAACTGCACTTTTTAAGTATCCTGATGGTTTCTTCCATTACTTCTCTCCCTTTTAGTTTTGCAATAGCCTGGATAGTTGAAAGTCACAAATTACTTCAAATGTTTGTAGTTAAAATTACTTCATATTGCATCCCTGCTGAGCAGTAGTTCTTCATATTACTTTGCTGACAATCAGCAGTGAAGAATAAAGCTTCATAACATCCACATAAATATCTTATGATTGATCCTCTCTCTGTTTGATCGCTAAAGACAAAGGAAAAGCAGTAAGGGTGCAGTTGTTTGGCTTGGGGGCTTTGTAGATGTTTTATTCAGCTTTCAGTCACAAATCTTGAGAGTCTGTGATCAAGAACTTACTAACTTCCTTGGTTTGTGATTACAGTGCTCTTTCATGTGGCCATATTCCCTTATGTCTGTGATTTCTGTTGTATTTATATGCTACAAGCATATTATTAGAATTCATAACTAAATGCTTTAACTGAAGTAAGTCTGACCTGAAAAAAATACTGTGTAAGCTCAAATTTTTACCTGACAGCTCTTTGTCTTACTGCTCTAGAAATGGATATTTTCTTCCCTTCTCACCTGGCTTTACTGCCTGTCAATGTCATTGTTCCTGAAACAGAAATCAGCAAAAGCACATTCAGTGGGTAGGTCAGAAACTTTGGTGTTTATCTGCATCTTTTCTTCAGGATCTCCTCAATCCCATTGTTCTGTGGTTATGCAGTTTCTGGAAGAAAGCTTTGTTCCCCTCTTGTCACAGTTGAAGTCACGGGGTCTTGCTGATTGCATTAATAGTTTGCTCCAGCAAACTGACTTGCTTTAGTATATGCATGAAAATCCTAGTGCAAGTCTTCTTTTACATTTCATATCCCAAAAACTTCATGTGTGTATGCATGTTAGAGAGAAATAGTGTCCAAAACTTTTCAACAAATGATAGCTTACAGCACATAAATCCTTTATCTGCTTCTGAACATAAGTGGTTGAGAACTTCAAGATCTTGTTCTTATGAAAGTGAATTGTGCTTTTCCTGAACCCCTGAAAAGTGTGGTGTACGTTTTCAAGTACATTTATAAACATACAGAGACACAGTTTATTGACATTTACAACTATCATAAATTTGACAGCTGAAGTTTTATTAAACCAACAGTATACATTCTATACATAAAAGTGATAGATTCAAGTTTCTAGGTACTCTCCTCCTTAGGTTTTTCTTTTATTTTGTTATGATATTCTTTATACTTATTTTCAGAAGAACATTTTTGTTACACAGTGATATAAAGTCATTCTCTTCTGTGTATACTCCCCTGCTGATAATATCTGTTTCCTTACATTCTGTCACAATTGCTGAAACCAGACTCTAAATGCCAGGAATGATAAAAACTCACCCTGGAAAGGGTCAGGAAATAAATTCTTGACCAAAAAATAACCTAAATCTTGGGTTGTTTTTTTTCTTCCAGAAGTATCTGGAAAGCAGTAGTATCAGAAAGAGAAAATGTGGTGTAAGAGAGAATAAAAGGCACTTCTTCAGTTACACGTATAGACAGCAGGAGTGGACTTCATCTGATCCAGCTTCAGACATTTAAGGGATAAGTTTTAAGTTCTAAGTTGTTTTCAAGGTGATTTGACACAAGAACTTCTAGAGGATTTTACTTTTCATACAACTAGATTTGTTACCCTTTGGAAGCACCCATCTGTATCCATTGACTAGGGAGAAAACCTGAATGAATTGCCTTGGACAAGACTCTTAATTCTTCTCTTAAGGAGCTATAGTGAGAATAAATACTTATACAAGAAGAGAGCATAAGTAGTATAGCTGCAGTAAAATCCATGGAGCTATCTGATTTTACAGCAGCTGTAGAACAATTTGCTTCTACTTTTCTAATCTCTTCAGGGTTGTTGTAATAACAAACTGAAGCTAAGACAAATACACTCAAAGACTATAAACTGTACTTCATAAATAAAAACACAAAGATCTCTTGGGAGATATGAATAAAAAATATACATATAAACACAAATATTCAAAAACTTAGCAAGTCTTCATATGCAAAACTTGTAAATTGTTTGCAGGTATCACAGTGAAGAATTTGCATCATATCTCAAATGAATATGTGAATAAAACAGAGAATGGTTGTACCATAGTCTTCAGTTTCTTTGATCCTACTTCCATCTGCCCCTTTCCTCCCCTTTGGATTTCCGTGCAGGCCATAGAATCACACAGAATCACAGAGTGTTAGAGATTGGAAGGGACCTTGAAAGATCATCTAGTCTAATCCCCCTGCCGGAGCAGGAGCACCTAGATCAGCCATATAAGGATTATTTTCAAGAATGTAAAGATAAGGTATTTGGGATGGTAAAATTTTGCTGGTATTTTTCAGATGAAAAGTGGAACTTTTAGATTATTTTTGTACTGGTTCTGACCAGAATGGACTTAACCATATGGTTCTCTGTTTTGGAACTGTGGCTAAAACAGTGTTGATAACACACAAATGTTTTAGTTATTGCTAGAGAGTGCTTGTACAGTGTCAATGTTTTCTCCTTTTTTTTCCTCACTCTGTCCTCCCAGTGAATAGGCTGTGGGTGGACAAGACATTGGGAGAAGACACAACTGGGACAGCTGATCCAAATTGGCCAGAGTGATATTCTTTACCATAAGATGTCATAGTTAACAATAAAAACTGGAGGTAAAGGGAGAAAGGTGTTTGTCTTCCAAGGTGGGTATTGCTTAGACTGTGCATCACTTTGCTTGTGGGAGGTGATGAATAACTTTTTTTTTAATCACCTTTTTTAATCACTTCCCCCTCCCCCTTTCTTTCACTTGTCAAACTCTTTATCTTGTTCCATAAGTTTTCTTACTTTTGCTCCTCCTGCTGATGATGAGGGGAGTGAGCAAGAAGCTGTGTGGGTGCTTAGCTGCTATTGGGCATCAGCTCATGACACTTTCAAAATCAGTATCTTCATTCTTTCAAGTGGTTTATAACTCTTAATTAAATCCCTGCTCTTTATGAATTGAGTTCAAAAGCTGTCATCTCTGCTCAAAGAAAGGACTAAAGATTTGCTCATCAAAATTATTGCCACTGTAATAAAGAAAATGCACAGAAGTAAGAGAAGAAATAAAAACACATAATGATCAATCAGACTCTCTAAAGTTTCAGATTTGGTAATCGAAGTGGGACAACTTAAGTCTGAGAGCCTTTTATTCTTAAAAAAAAAGGAATTAAACTATAAATTCTCTTTAAAACAGCTCAAAGAGGTTCTGTAATACTCCCAGTATTTCTTAATGGTTGCCTCTTATCTCCCTGAATAAAATACTTTGACGATAATCTCTACTAGTTTGTCTCTCAAATAAAACATCAGTGTCTTTATTCCATCCCATGTTCTAGTTTGTACCCTAAATCAATATTTTTCTCCCAAGCAAGCCATATGTAGGAAAGTTTTAAGGATACCACATTGTTCAAACAAGAGTACATTGTTTTTACAAGTTTTGTCACAGGTTAGCAAAGTCATAGCAAAAGCAAAAGGCAAATTAGTGGTGAGAGGCACTGGACACAGTTTGGGACATCCAAAATTCTGATTAGATGTAAGGAAGAAATTTTTTTACCATGAGGGTGGTAAAATACTTGAAGTGGTTGCCCAGAAAGGTGGTGGGATTTACAACCTTGGAGGTGTTCAAGAATTGACTAAAAATGGTCCTGAGTGACTTGATCTTCTTGAACCTGCTATAAGTAAGGGGGTTAGGGTAGAGACCTCCAGAGGTCCCTTCCACCTAAATTATTCAGTGATTCTGTTCTGCAATTAAAATAGAAGACGCAGAACAATTTTTACCCTGAAGAACTTTACATCAATTGCAATATGATAATGTACTTTCATGAAATGTATTCAAACTTCTGTCTTTGAAATACATTCACTGAGACACCTTGCAGTTTTGGAATTGATTAGGATAATCAGATTCTCTATTACTATACTGTAGCTGAGAACAGGAAATTAGGTATCTGGCAGATTTACTGTTTTGAAGCTTTTGTTAAGTGACTCTGAGTTTTTAAAACATTTGGGTGCAACCTTAAGAAGCATGACTTAATGAAAGTTAGAGGACTAATAATTCTTTAGTGTCACATGGATATTATAACCACATCCATAATACTTAGATCCTGACCCTGGTTCCATAATGTGCTTAATATGCTGGCTGCTCCTACTGAAGTCACATACCTTTTTGCAGTGTTGAGGTCACATTAAAATAAAGGACTTCAGGAAATAAACATGAAAGATGCCTGAAATTAGCTGACCATATTTAGAATTTTAAAAGTGATACAACTTCTAGATTAATCTCTTAAATGAAAAGCATCTGCTTGTGTTAGGCTCATTTATCCAGTAACAGGTTTGCCTTCATTCATCTCTGTCAAATTGAGCTACTTGCATGCAGACCCTAGACAGCTACCCCCATTTTTTCCATCTGTTTTAACGTTAATGATCTAACCAGGATCCAGGTAGTTCTTCACCTGTAGCCTTTTTTTTCCTCAGGATTCAGCTTTCTTCCAAAGTTATTTTTAGTTCAGACAGCTGTTTAGTCACAAATAGAGCACTGCCAAACCCAGACTAACAAGCTGTGCATGAGGCAGAAGCTCAGCTGTAGCACCATGCTAACTTGCCTTCAAGGCTTCCTGGTTGGAGCTGACAAGCATCTGGCTAACAACAGGCTGGTCCGTAACACTGCATGAGCTTGCTTGTATGTGTTTGCAAATTATCATGTAAACATGGGTGAAGTAAAATAGAGCATACTGTTGCAGCATCTTGTCTGTTAGACTTTGTCTGTCTGTCTGTCAGCTTTACTGTTCTGATAAATAAACTGAAGCTTATAAGGTACTCACTAAACAAATAAATGCTCAGTCCTACAACACATTTCCTCATCTCCTTCAAAATGGCAGCACCTTTAGATAATAAAATTACTAACCCACAGATCTAGATTTCTATATGTCTCCATGGAAGCTATCTACAGCTTTAAAACATAATCTGATTTGACTTTTGTACTTGTTAGAACTTCAATCTGAAAGTTAACAACAAATGAATATGAAATAAATCACATTTCCTTTTAGATGGATACAAAGATGTATTTTCTTCATCTGATATGCACGGTGTACAACATCAGATAATCTCTAATTATTTTTTAAACATCTGCAATCCTCTTCTACTTTGTCCCTCTTACATTATAAAAGTAGAACATATTTTTAAAATATAGCCATGAAATTAATTGTGATTTAGGCAATGAAAACACAATTGGAATAGGTTTGATAGAGAATACATCCACTTAACCGAACAATTTCCAACTGATCCTTCTCTGAATACAAAAACTTCTGATGCTGATTACATTTAATTAATTTTGTGTTTGGAAAAGTCAAATGCAAGTACAGTGCAGTGAAGGTTTAACTAATGAAGAAACAGCAGAAGAATGTTAAGGTGACATGGAAGATTTACAAGGGAAAAAAGGAAAAAAAATTGCAGGTTAGCCTTATTATGTAGTTCGTATTGTTACAAAACTAATTGTTAATTTGCTCTGATTAAATTACAACTGTGAGATGACTCATGGCATTAACTGAATGATTAAAGCTAAATTAATAAAAGCTATTAGAAATATAAAAGAACTATCTGAATTGGAGATGTGTAAGCCAATTAAACAAAAACAAAACCAAAATCAACACAAATCCAGAACAAAATTGCCAGGTATTGATGTGCTTTTGAGGATACATAATGAATTGCCTACATTGCTCTGCATTACATTCTTTAATACATAAATTTAAATTAGCACATTGTCAGTAATTCATCTGTCTAAAATTGAAACAAGTTTGTTAGTCACTTTTTTTAAATTATGTTGTCAATGGACAGGAGTACAGCTCTGCTGAAAATAAAGAAAATATCTTTTTGCTTTGAACACTAACAATATAAGGCAAAACCTCCCTGTTTGCATTGTCAGCTTTTCTGTGATATGTGTAATTGTTTAGTCTCATAAATCACTGAGGATTCTCGTCCTGATCCAATGAAGTTCTTGAACATACAAACTTTACCAAAGTTAGACATTTGGGTATTTTCTCATATTGTCTATTGATAGAGCAGAAGGGGCTACAGCTAATAGTTGCATCAGCAGTCTGTTAGATGACATGGAACTCACAGCCCACAGGTGACAAAGCTTCCCTATCCCAGCCTTATCCTATCCTAGCCTTTCTTGAAAATCTTTACTTTATGTAGCTTTCATTGTTTCCTATAAGAAGCTGAACTCCTTTGAACTGTGTCTGAAATGTTGTCTTTTCTGTTAATTGTTCTTAATCTAAATATCCTACTTTTAGTACCAGCTAGTGCAATTATTTGCTTACCATGGACATATTTTGGTTCAAGCAGGTCAGGTGGAAGACAAGCTTAAACAAACTTCATTTTTTAAGCAGAAAATTCCTTTATTTCTACAACTTCTGTTGCAGATAGAGACACAATCATGACAAAAATAGATACATTAGAATAGAAGGTGCAGATAATTTTTACCAAGTCTTGACATCTACCACAATAATGAAATATGCTTTTGTGAAATTGATACAAACTTCTTCTGTTTTAGAAAGACATCATCAAAACACCTTTCAGTAGTGAAGAGAGATATTTTTGGAGCTGTAAGCTTCAAACTTAGCTGGCAGCCAAGTCATGAGCCAACGTAGTTCTTGAATTCTTACAGATTTAAGAAAGTGCATAAATACTGTAAAAATATGCTCTGTAACTATTAAAGAGTAAATGAAAATCATTATTATGTAGCTGTAAGCTCCAGATAGTAATTACTGAAAGAAAATAATCTCCATAAAAAATAAAACTCCCCTATGAAGAGAGAGAGAAGTTAAGCATTAATTATATGTATGGCTCTTTTCTTACCATATTCTAGAAAGAAGTTGAGGCATCTAGAGTGTATTTGTCAATTTTTTAGAAAAGTGTATTTGGGATTATCAGAAAGATCATGATGAAAATATTTTCCAGCCACTTCTCTGAAACTCAGAGAAAAACAGTAAGTAGTATAACACGTAGTTATACATTTCTTTCTCTCTGTGCATATTTTTCATGGAACATTAGTTTTCCTACCTTAGTTTTTATCTAGGCTACCCACCAGGTGGTGCAGAAATTTATGGTTTTAGCTGAATGTCACGCTAATACTACACAAAACAGGCTATTTTTTCACACACTCGAATGCTAATATTGCAAATGTTGCCACCTCTCTGTTCCATAACTGTAGTCTTCATGTGTGCGTGAGGAAAATGTAATTTCACAAGTTTTTTTGCTTATTTGGTTAGGTCTTTTTGCCTTTCATTTTAAGCCATGGTCTTACAGTGCAAGCACAATAATGATCCATTCCTCCCTTCACTGGAAGTTTAGACCATCCAGTGTTAAAATTGTCATTTCTGGAAGATATATTCATGTCTGTATCATCATCTTAGGGACTTTTAAGATATAAAAAATACTAACAATCCATTTTATACATCAGACTAACAACCAAAATAGCTAAAATATACCATGTAAGACTGCACAGACAAATGGCCTTGGGTTATTCCCGACCTCACACTTATGTGTCTGCTCCTTCATCCAGCAATGTCATCTGTCTGCAGACTGTGCCTGCATTTAATGTGTGAAAATATTATGTTTACCCAGCACACAAATGATATTTTGGTAACACACCTGTGCTGCTATTTTGGAGGAGTTAACATTAGACCTGCTTCCATATGTCTGTTAGAATTTGTCCCTAAGTACTGTAAGGCAAGAATTAACCTTTTAGCTTAGCTCCAGAGGCATCTAGTCTGTAGTAAATATCTTTTTTTCCATTATGCACATATGGTGCCAACAGAACTAAGACTAAATAAATATAAGAGATAAATAGTAGCATTTTTTTCCCATTACTGAATACTATAGCACTTCTGCAGAGCTGAGTTGTTTAAAACATGTTTTCTGCAACAGGCCCAAAATTTGTGTTCAATAGAAATTATCAAACCCACATAAAAAAGTGTTGCTGTGTTTCCAGACATACTGGGTATAAAATGAACAGATTATCCTTATTGATATATTGACCTATCATTCTCTTCTGTACAACTAGAAACTATTAATTATAGTGGCACCTCACGCACTAGAGGAAAGGTAGAATTTGCCTGCCACCGATCCAATTGAGTCTTTTCACTGTTATCTCTGCTCCTTCTCCATTCCCTGTGAACTAATATTGGGTGAAAGCTGTAGTGACTTTATAGTCTGACTTTTTTATTTACTTAATTTGTATTTGCGTAACGATCCGCAAAATGAAAATCTTCATAATACACTTAGCAGAAGTTCTTCATTCAGTGGAGAATATTCATGTGATGTGATCCTCAAAGCAGTGTCACTGGTATGAGAAAAGTCTAATAATTCAAGAATAACCAGATTTGCTATTAATTTGTTATATAGGCAGATCCAGCTAAGACAAGAAAGTGGAAAACAAAAGCCCTTTCGTTACCCTGCTAGATGAAGGATTATCAGGAAACAAGCACAAGTACTGATCCACTGATCCTTTGTAGGGGGTTTTGGGGGGGGTTTTTTGGCTGTTTTGGTTTTGTTTTGTTTGGGTTGTTTTAACATTTACTTGCATGGTTTTGTTCAGCGTAACATGCTCTGACACAGTGCCCAGTCATTGTTCAGGGGTTAAGATGGCAAGATGCCTTTTCTGAAAGGCAAGTGAGGCAGCACTATTCCAGGCTTGGCTCCCTCTGCTTTACATAGTCCTCCAATATGCTCCCATCGGACTCAGCAGATCAAACAACTCTGCATGACCTCCATATTCCAAGTATAAGAAACACGTCCTAAAATTAAGTTATGATGACATCACACAGATGATGTCCGTACAGCTCTGATACTGTTCATACTTTGTAATGGAGGAAGAAAAAAAGTATTAAAGCACACCTCACAGGAAATAACTGTCATGTCTTCGTGCCACAAGGACATCACAATGGCCCCAGAAGAGATTCAAAATTATGTATTAGATGCTCTGGAAATAATCAGTCTGCAACAGAGAGACTACCACTGAGTAATCTGGGGAAACCACTTTTTCTTGGAGACACTTTATGGGTTGGCTGCGTTTAGCACTGAAGATACAGCCATGGACCTCAAAATTCTGGACCCTGATTTAGAAAAGGCGTTCTGCTAATCAGCAACCAATGTGTGTTTTGTCAGATGTTGTCTGTCTCAGATGCACCTGAGATTCACAGCTGTTTGTATGTCTGCAGAGGATTCAAAAGCCCATGTTATGTGAGTGTCATGTAATACTAGGATAGCACATTTGTAACACAGAGTCACTCAGTACCTGCAAATATGCTGTACATAAATCCTTCTGGCTTCTTACAATGCCTCCAAGTGCTCACACAAACAACAGCAAATCAGGCATCATAAGGATGATCACAGTGTTGGATTTAGACTTACATTTGTGTAGAGAAACATACAATCTTAACTTCTCTTTAATCTTTTTCAGTGTAAAACCTAAGGGAAGGAATATGAGTTAAGACACACTTGATTTGATATCCGTTTTGATACCTCCTTTTTTTTCTCTCTTTTTCTTTCTTCTGGAAACTTCCTCTTTTTCTCAAGAAAGAAAAAAACATGCGAAGGCAAAGATTGATATGAATCTTCTGAATCCTTATAGTTCTGGACTCAAACATGATTAAAAAACTCAAAAGCAGATACATAGACACAAAACTACCTTCAAATCCTTCCCATAATGTTGAGGTAACTTCAAATTATATCATCAGGATAAAGACTTGCAGATCTGCATTTTAAAAGCAGACTTGGTTTACCTTGGGGCAATATTTTGTTAGATTTACATTATCTATACTAGCATATAACTCATTAAAATGAATTTCTAGTCCTGCTAGAATCAAGGATTAAACTTACATTGAATTCACTGGGAACAAGATTTGACCTTTAATTGACATCCAGTTAAATCTTTACTGGAATAGTCACTACCAACCAGAATCAGCACAGTATATCCAACTACTTTTAACAAGAGCTAAATGGCTTACCTCATCTGTTTAAGTGGTAAACTGGTGTTATTTGTAGGGCTACTCACAGTAATTACCTAGAAAACATTGCAGCTATCCAGAACAAATGTTCTTGTTTTGACTTTTTTTCTATGATTTAGTTCTCTCTACTTTTCCTAAGATATTTTAAGTTTGTTACACTTACTTTGAAGAACAAGTGCTTGACAAGAAATTATCCAAAATTAAGGGAGAAATTACTTGAAAGAAATTTTGAAAACACATGCAATTCAATTAGCTTCATCCTGGCTACCCTAACATGTACGTGAAAGCACCTAACCAAGCAAGCTTTCCCTAGCAATAAAACAACCCTGTGTAACAAAGTGAGTATAAAATTAAATACTAAAAGCCATGCCAATACTAAGTCCACTTTAAAAGAAACACGAAGAAACACACACCCTCATGTTGGAGGTCAGGATCTTTGTTATGTTAGTGAATGGGAGGTAGACATACAGGTAGTCTTCTAGTTGCCATGAGGCTCATCGAAGATAGCCTGGTACCGCCTACTGCCCTGAGTGCGGACTTGCCTCCATTCACTTCTTTCTTTAAAGCTACTGCCTTCTTCCTGGGGGAAGGAGGATACATGATCCACTTGAGCTTGTATTTTTTTCTGGTACTGTTCCTGTTTCTGTCTTAGGAAGGGCAGAGAATGGTTGTATAAGTCCATCTCTTTCTCAGACTCCCTGATGCTCCTTAACTTTTTTACTTCCTCTCTTAGCTCTGCCACCAGGCTGAGCAGATCATCCATTTGTTCACACCTCAGAGCTGTTCTCACTACCATTACCAGTGAAAGGCTCTGGCACTTTTCATCTTTGATGTATTCCTTCTGTATGCAGCTGTTTTCTTTTTTGTATTCAAATCAATGAATTATGGTTTTTTTTCAGTAATTTATCCCACTCAAATTCATTATACTGTTCCATGTTTTAGACAGCAGGAGTGTGATCCCTCAGCCAGCAGAGGCCAGGAAAAAATAGCTTTGTGTAAAGACAAGTGGCAGTTCATTTTTTTTTGTTTGTTTTGTTTTGTTTTGTTTCATTTGGCTTGGTTTTGTGGTTAAAGGCAAAATTAATTCCATTTTATTTACCAAGAAACCAGTTGATTTATTGCAACAATCAATTTTCAAAATACTTTGTATTCTTAGTTTGACGTGAACAAAGTAGGGCATTGACACTAAGGATGTTATTGATACTTGTATTGCATCTCCATCAGAACTGGGCACATTCTGCTCATGAAAATACCAAATGAATTAACTATGATCATTGCTGTAAGGATTAGCACCACATGAATTGGTAATGTCGGGATTTATTTTGTTATGTCTCTGTTTCATTTTAAGTGTCCCATCATTATCAACACATTTGATATCCACTGTGTTAATAGTGATCATTACTAATTCATTCAGAGCCATTAATGTAGATGCCATGGAAATTTCTACAAAAATCTCACTGTAATTCCTATTCATGAAAACGTTTAAGCCCTGTCCTTAGACAATGCTAACTGATGTTAGTGGTGATTTGGAGCTAAATAGTTCAGCTACGCAGTGTCACTTATGCTATAATCTCTGAAAACATGTTATTCTTACAGACTCCAAAAACTTCAGACTATGACTATGAAAAACTACAAGTGCTCTTTTGCTGCAATCTCACTGAATTTTCATAGGCTATACTTTAACACTCAGAAGGACAATTTTTAATCTTTTAATTGTGCTAATCTAATTATTTTCTGGGTTTATGTGGGACAAAGAGAGAACAGTACATTTTCAACAGTACTAGCAATGATAGTCTTCTTTTCAAGTTTGTTTGTATTACGCTTACATAAAAATAAGCTACAATTGGTAATAAATTTGAAAAATGTATGCAGTTGCAGCAATGGTCTTTTTTCCACATTCTCTGATTTCTGATATGGTCAGTAAGGTTTATATTACTCAGCGAAAGCTGGAAGACGACCATTTGAGTTGGATTTTAATCATATTTTATTCAGCAGAATTTTATTTTGCAAATAGCTATACTGACTACATGGTTAAGATTATTTGGCCTTAAATAAATACAAAATAACCTCATAGAACGTGAAACCACATTTCAGAAAAAAAATCAAGCCTGTGTAAGTAATTTAATTGCTAAGCTATACTGTAATGCTTCTAATTTATGGTCATTGATGGTCCAAATAGATTTCAAATTATTTTGCATGGATTTAACATGTGGGCTATGCTATTACCTAAAATAATTAACAGATATAATGGAAGATGCATGTTTGAATGTATTCAGAAATGAAAGAGACTTGAACCTGTGCCTCACACATCTTGGGTAAGGCTCCTGCGTACTCAACTATGAATAAGAGTAAGCTTCCCACTTCCAAGTAAGTAAAAACTCCATCTGTCGTTCCAGAAGTATTTTGGCTTCCAGTACCATGTTTTTGATAGCCCAAGGCATCTTAAGGGACACTAGGTACTTTAATGGAGACAACTGAATTTTACTCTTAGAGTGGTGTTGATTTGCATAAATACAGATGTTTAATGTAATTTCATTTACTATAGGATATCCTTTCTTGCCTCCAGCAGTAGCAAAGATGGCAATGGGTGTCCCATAAATTCTGTGTCGTTCTCATAGCCTGGTGTGCTTGTCTCAGATGCTCCAGGGGAATCTGCCTCTGTTTAAGTAACTGCATAAAGCTCTGGATTTCCACTGACTAAAATGAAGTTATGAAGGTAAATTTGAAAAATTTTCTCTCATTAGACATCCACTTGTAGGCTCCTGTACTTAGATACGTACATTCTGGAGCTGATCCCTGTCATCGAGTTAAGATTTAAAATTAATCCTATTCTATTTTTTTTCATTGATTTGGTCTGTCTTTTGAAAAATGTAAAGTTATGCAACTTTTCACTCAAGGGCTGAATTATTTAGATCCCATTCAGGGGCACCCACCTCTTCTAAAACACCTCTTTATGACTATGATTATGGACTCTCATTTGGCAAGCGTGCTAGGTGGTTGAGCAAGTATGTGAAAAAATCAAGTAGGATAAAAGCTCTAATCTAGGTAATTCTTAAAGAAAACCCAGTATTCAAATCCACAATGGGTTAATCTGTCACACTGTGACAAGAGAGAGGCACCTGCAACCGGAAGTCCCTGACAACTCAGTGTTCCAAAATGTTCTCCAGACCCATCATGGCAGTCTCACCTTCTGTCAAACCCACAAGCAATCAGCTGCAAGCCCACATAATTATAATTTCTTTTTGTAAGGAGAAGGGTCAATAGGATACAGATTTCCTGACTCCCAGATTAATTACTGGACAGGCTGTAACCTTTGATCCCTTTGGTTCAGAGTATTTACAGGTACTTTCTCTGTCACATAAGGACCAACTGGAGTAAGCATCCCAGACCTTGCTATCTAGCTGGTTTTCATTCAATAAAATTTATTACGATAGGATTTAATGATCTGAAGAACAGCTATGGATTTGTTTAATTTTATCATTCTCATTTAATGTAATTTAATTTTTCTCTTCCCCAATGCCATCATTGTCTCTGTATATGAAGGTATATGCTCCACAGCTTCTTTGAAGGGAAATTGTCTTTCAGATCATCAGTCTTTATATGATATTATACTTCTTTTCTTTGAAGCATCTATGGGCATAAATACAGTCAGGCAAAGTGAATCCAACTAATGCATCAACCTGCCTGTTAATTTTTTTCTTGTGTACCTGCTTTTCCAAAACATTATATATATATTGCACACATTCCCAGTTTTACTAGAATTGCACTATTATTTGTGGTACCAATCTGAACTTGTCCTTGAATTTGCTACAAGAGGGCTGCTGTGAAGAGTAAATGGCTTATTACATTGTATCAAATGGAACCCTTTGTCCTCAGAGCCCGCTTTAAAATAATTACAGTATTCTTTGCCAAAAAAAAAAAAAAAAAAG
>NW_010125668.1:107451-127239 GCF_000699245.1 Pterocles gutturalis | reverse complement strand
AACGGGTCCATCAGCTTGGAGTCCAAGTTCACTGAATGTGCAGTGGAAAATAATTCAGTTTTTCCCATTAAGTATCTCTAGTTTGGACCAGGAAAAAGACTCAATCTCAGTAAACTATCACTTACAATCGTGACACCATTCCTAGTGCCAGCCACCAAACGCTGACACGCTTTGGACACGTTCTAGATCACAACTACGGCTCCTCCAGACCAAGACACACCGCGGTTTCAAGGTTTGGCCCCCCCAAAACAAAGTGCTTCTTACATAAGCCGTGGGATGTCACTGACGGGCACGGTCCCATCATGTGTCTCGTTTTCCCCATCCTCCTCCTCCTCTTCGCTGCTTTCTGACTCCTCACTGGAGGAGGAGTAGTCCGTCACTTTCTTCAGGGGACGATTGGTTTCTTCGATGCGCAGCTCCCTCAACTCTTTGGCTAAGGCCGTCAGATCCTAAAGGGGATGGGGGCAAGAAAACAAGAAAGCGATGGCTATTATATTTAAAGGGAGGAGAACGTCACATATATCTCTTCAAAAGCCGATGCTAACAGCACGAGCAACAAGAAATAGCTTTACGGAGTCGTTACAAACATGAGACGAACGTAAGACAATGTTTGTAGCATGTAGCATTTATTAAACAAAACAAAACTGATTTACGCTCACTGAAAAATCAATGGCCAACCTCTTCTTTTTCTGTTTGGAACGTGTATGTGCATATATATACACACACTTATATGTATATACACGACAAAATTATATTTGTTGGAAAAGGTGAAGTTCAGTCACCATCATAGTAAACTGGAAAACAACGTCATTTCAAAGATTGGCTCAGAGAATTTCTCCTGCAGGGTTTTCTTTTCTTTCAAACTTCTCAAAGAGACCCCATAATTGTATTTATTCTGTAATAAATGCATTTGGGAAGGAAGCAATGATGGCATCTCCCATTGAGTGATGCAATCCCCACGTCAAGAGCTGCTTCCGTAGCGAGTCTCCGCTGTCGGGCGGCTGCCGAGTGGTGGTGAGGAGCACGAGGAGAAGCGCCCAGCTCAGCCAGACTTTGCAGTCACAGCTCTGAGTCAGCCACACGATCAAAAAAAAAAAAAAAATTAAAAAAAAAAAAAATCCCTCAGCGGGACCCATTAAGCACATTATGTGAAATGTGGCAGCCTACAAGCTAAGGGGGAAAAAAAAGCCTTGTAACAAGAAAAAACAGAGGAGCAGTCCCAAAGCCTAGTAATAATTTTTCAGTTTACCATGACTTTGATGAGGTCTCAGACCCGACAGTCATATAAAATAGACAGTGCTATTTCAAAACAAGGAACATGGCAGGCACCGTGTAGAAAAGAGACTTTCTGTTATCTTACATGCTTTTATAGCAATGCAGGGGGAAGCAGTAGGGCAGAAAAGCATGAGAGCTCGAATTAGAATGGGTTAGAGAACTCTGTTGCACAACACATGCACATGACGAACAAAGCATCGCAATTGTCAGTCTTACCATTTCTCCCTATATTAGTGACCGAGGTAGGCATCAGTGCATTCGGTCAGAGATAAAGGATTAGGGAGAAAGAAACTCATTGAAAAAGACTAAATTCCACAGTTGTCTTATGGCCATACTCTCATTTACTGCATTTCCAGTTTACCGTTCCAGCAGGGAGACTACGGCAATATTAATTACGGTCACAAAGGGAGCTCTTAAAAATCTATCCCGTCGACACATGAAGAAAATGATGGAAAACTTCTATGGCTGAGTTGCAAACCCAGTTTATTTTTTCTTAAATCGTGAAGCAGGAAGCTTTTCGCAAGCAATTTAGACTTTGGTTCTTGGTGACCCACACCTCCCGGCGGGCTTCCACTGGCAGACAGCCGCACATTCTGCTCCCAGGTCTGCCCTGCCTGCCCTCTGGTGTGGAGCAGACACTTTCATGGACATCAGAGGGCTTTGCATCAGACCCGTAAATATTAGCGTACAAAAAGAAAAGCTATTTTTTTAACAAAAGGATCAATCCCTGCTTCCCAGCAGGTACCTGTGATGGATATTATATATCCTCTCCCTATCCAAACACTCTCTGTACCTTTAAAGAAAGGCTCTTTATCGTGGTTAAAGACAGAATGTGGTATTACAAGAGTTTATTTTCGATGCCAACATGTTAGGGATTGAAACGCAGTCAGATCTGCAGTCATGACAACAAATTATTTTAATTAGTGCTGCAGCAGCTTCTGTGATATGATTGTTTCTTTTTCCTAAATAAGAATCAATGAGAATTTGAACAGCTTAACAATGCTTTCCATTTAGAGTCTAAAACACTCTCTTTATTGAGCACTTGCCTTTGCGTTGGATTAGAGCCCTCTCAACTTTAAAAAAGACTTTAGGACTGCGTAAGAGCCTCTTAAAATTGCAGCTGAAATTCCTGCAGTGCAGGACTAGAACTAAACCCTTCTCTATCACAGCAATGGACCATGAAAATTACTATTTTTTGCACCTTCCATTTCTAACATGCTTCAAATCTTCTCTGGTCATCACTAGAAGATAGTAAAGCATTTTAAAAATCAGCTTAATTAGTTTTTAATAACTAATTTGGAAGCTCTAACAGCAACAGCACTCCCAGACAATATCATCAGATAACTCATCTTTCCTAGTTAAAGCTTTGCCTCGGGATGGTTAATTCTTTGATGCTATCATTTTCTCTAAGTAATGAGCACTTTGTAGGATTAAATGGCTTCACCGAGGTGCTCTTGGACCAAAAACAATCTGACAACCAGAAAGAAAGTGCTCTGTAGTTCCACATGTGTTTGAAATGTTATTACTGAGGGTGACATAATAATAAGTTAGCAGTATCAGTGCTCCTTAATTACTTTTAATTACAAAGACTCCTTTAGATTTAATATTTGCTGGAATCAAGTCAGATTGGTTTCCAGAATCCCATCGCTCATTGAACTTGAATTCAGCACACACGCTGCCTCTGCTTAGACACTGATTTATGGGCTTTTTTCTTAACAAAGCACCTCATTAAACAAAACACACTGCTCATGTTTTATCCAAGACAGCAAGTTAACTAACCAGCACGTCTTCTTTCATATCTCCTATTTTTAGAGGAAAGAGGCTGCAGGAGAGGCTGCTGACACCAGTGCTGCCCATTCCAGCCCCTCAGTTCCCAGTATCAGCAGTGTTTGCACAGTGATACACGCGTGAGGCAAGTTAAATGCTAAATCAAGAATGTCTGGTCTCTTCCCATGACCATTTAAACATTCACCATCGCCAGGTGCACACACTTGGAAAATATTATCATACAGTGACCAAGGTGTAATTTAGGACTCTCATTTTTTAAGGGGATGGATGAAGGCTAGCCTTGCCCATCAACAGCCGAGAGGGCTCGGCTGACTCTGGCTTTACAGCTGATGGTCTGCTCCTTAGCAATGAATTACCAACAGTATTCAATTGCCCTGTTTTTCTCTATTTGACAAGTGTTTCATTCAAATTAGTCTTAAATTGCATTTCAAATAGTGCTTGATGCCCCCACCGAAATCAGCGGACGCCTGGGGGCTGTAGCTGAGAGCAGAATGTGGCGAGTGACGCAGGCTGCCTGGACCACCTCCACCGGCATCAGAAACCTCTGCTCTGGCTCCTTCCCTTTTGAACACGCCAAACGGCAGCACCCTTTGCTCCATGTGTGAATGCTGGGGTGCTCCTTGCCATGGCCTCCATGCAAGTGGTCTGGCTGGTGGGTTTCAGCAGCCCACGGCGGAGCAGAACACCCCAGTAGCGCCGCTCCCCTCCCCACGCCAAAACACAAATCGTTCAAGTCTCCCATCTGACCCGGGATTGCATCGCCACCTTTTTCAATGTCAGCACCAAGAAAACCCCGTTCGATATTAAGCACTAACTAGTCGACCTTGCATAGGCATGACCCGCTGAGAAAAGATATCACTAACCTCATCTATAGCTTTCTTATAGCTCTGTGGGTAAAGGAAGAATAATCAGCATCAGAGGAAACAGATCAGGACAGGAAAAAGCCAGAGGAAGGGCAAGCAGGTTAGAAATAAAATTAGAATTGTTAGCTCAACGCTGTGGAGTGTAGAGAAAAAAAAACACAACATCAACAAAACATTAATACATATTAAAAAAGAGAAGCAGTGGAAATTCATTTTGCTATTAGGCCACCTCTGCAGTTTTAAAATACAAATGTCAACAGCATTAAACCAGGAGGAAACACTTCGGATGAGATTTTGCTCAGAATAATAAAATGGGAATATACAGAGACCACTACCAGGTGTGGTTTTAAGCTGCGAGGGCTGTCAGGGGCTGGTCACCCAGCCTTCCCGAGCAGAGCATCCCTCCGCTGGGCTGCTGCGGGGGACATGCAGCACGGAACACAACAATGTGCCATCGGCAACTGCCGCGCCCAAGCTAGCAAAGCCCTTAAGCATCTGCTTCATGTGAAAACACAGGCTTAAGTGCTTTCTCCTAGGCTTGGGCTTCTGATAAAAACTCATGCACTCTCTTAAGCATTCAAATCTCCCACGGGCTCTTGCCGTACTGCTGCTTTCCAGTCTCTCAGCTGGAGGAGCAACGGTACTAGCCTCTTTTTTGGGGTCCTTGTGATTGTGTTAGTGTACCAAAGGGAAACATGGCCAAGCCGGCCGGCAACATTCCCGTGGGAACTGATTCAAGACTCACAGCGGGTCGGCTCGGTCGCGTCACGTCCCTGTTGTCTTCCTGCTTTACCTTGGCGGGCTCATGGGAGAGCACCGGGGACCCTTCAGGCTTGGCGTTCCCTGGTTGGAAGGCAAGCGGAGAGACGGGGAATTAAAACGCTGCTGAAAGCCATCGCTGCATCCCATCGATGGGATGGGTGGGTGTGGGGGGCTTCATCGCCCTCCCCCTTGCCCTGGGACACCAGCAGCTCCTGAAGCGCAGCAAGCTGGTGGTGAAAGCAGACCAGGCCATCCCAGGTGCAGGACTGGATGCTCTAAATTGGCACTTTCTGTCCAGCAAATAAATTTCACTACATTTTGCTTCTGCTGTCTTGAAAAACCCTCTTACTCTCTCTGCTTGACTGTCACTGCAACAAGTTTCCATCAGTATAGCCACAAAAACGATAATCCAGCCCAGCCTCCACTGACAGCCCTCTGGCAGCATCACTGCCCTTTTTTTCTACTAAAGAAACAAATTCACTCTGCAAAAGAGCAAGGCACGTGATAAATGAAAAGCTCTGCAGCATCTGACATTGCTAGGACATTATTTGTCACAGGATTCCTCATTAGCAAAACCCAAAACCAAACCGAAAAGGACAACTGGTGAAAAAACTCATTTTATTGACTACCTAGAGAAGCGATGATTTCACCAACAGACACGTCATCTCACAGCCAAGTCATAAAAAATTCAAAGCATGGAGGAAGCATTTGTTTTAATGCACTTCAGCCCTGGGGATTTATACTGCAGGGCTGTGCCAGAAATGCAGATGTATGGGCCGTGTGTGCCTTAGCAACTCCTACTGCGATTAAACAGGGCAACGGAAGATCTTTAAGAGTGGCTCTAAGATGAGAGGAAACAACTCAGCCAGGAACATAAACCCAGTGTAAATACGGCTGCCTGGCAAAAGCATTTTAGAGAAAGCTTCTGTGGGCTGCTTCACTCCTCTGCTCCCACCTCAGGCTTTACACAAAGATGAAGCTCAAAAAAAAAAAAAAAAAGGAAAAAAGAGATACCCACCTAAAGGGAAACACAATCCTAAAGAACCATCGCAGAAGAAGTGAGCTTGGGTCAATGAAGACAGGAAGCATGCTGGTATCTTTTTTTTTTCCCCCCCACCCTACAGCATAACCCCCATCTCCTGCTGTACAAGCCACTTGGCACTGCGATGCCAAGTGCAGGAGCAGCACATACTGCTGTGGGCATCTACACCAGCATCCAGGCAAAAGGGAGTGTCGGCATCTCTGTCTGCGAGCAGGTTGGTCACAGAAGTGCACCAGGAATGATGAATCCTTTAATTTTTTAAATTATTTTTTTTAAAACATACATGAGATCACAGACCTCTTGTCCTTCCTGCTCATCAAACAAGCCTCAGAAAGTGTGCCTGGTGCTAAGGGACGTTCTTCAGAAGCAGCCACCTCACCTCTGACTCTGTTGCGCTCACTGGAGCCAGCCTGGGAGCCGGGCTGGGACCCGCCCTGGGAGCTGGGCTGGGAGCTGGGAGTGCTGGAGCTGGAGGAGCTGCCGCTGCTGGTCCTCTGCAGCGGGCTCTCCACGATGGGCTCCGTCCGCCTCAGGTCCGGGTTGCTGCAGGATCACAAAACAGAGGGTCACCATCAGCAACACCTCCGGGACTTCAGATCCTTCCCACCCTGACAGGAACAGCTGGAAGGCAAGGAGAGACCTCCTCTGCTGCAGGACATGGGGCTGAGGTCATCTCTTCTGAAGCTACTGAGGCTGCCAGCCCCGCTGAAATCCATGGGAGCGGAATTAGGCACTCAACAGCTTGATGGAGGTGGACCATAACCATGATAAACTGGCTAGAGAAGCGTTACACTCTTACTTTGGCAAGTTCAGCAAAAATTAAAAGATTCTTTGCTCAGAACACCCCTCTAGTCTGTAGACATGCAATACTGGAATTATCTGAATTAACCACCAAACACCTGCATAAAAGCAGGAATTTGCAAATCGCTGTTAGACAGAGAAAGAAAGACTTCAGCAAAGAAAGGATCTCAAGTTTGCAACAAGGTTGCAGATCATTTTTGCCACTTAATCACTCTTCCCAATTTTCATGGCTTCACTTTAAACTTGCATAAGATATCCACTTTTCTTCCTTGATTTCTTTCACCCTTGTGGGCATACATAAATCTAGACTAAAAAGCATCCTTGATACACAAAGAATGACTAGTATCTCTCAGAGTACCAGACACCTTTAGGAAATTAATTCTTATTTGGCACTGGAATGACATCAAATGACATGTTCATTGCAGAGTTATGGGATTTGGTTTTATACAATATTCCTGTTAAGCGATCTGATTATTCAAAGTCCCATTAAACATGTACAGAAGCTTTCTCCAAGAAAATGAATACATAAAAATGTTGTGGTAATCCTGCCACCTGACATAACGCAGTTGCAACTGGAGGGTGTGCACATGAAATGCAAGGTGTATGCCGTGTCCCTCGGAGAACGACCACAATGGTGCCAATTGAGCAATGGGGTTGTTGGCAGAATCGTTTGCACGCTGCTGAGCATGGATATTGTATAAAACCACCGCCTAATGTTATCTTGCACTGACAGAGGTGGGTATTAAAAAGATGAGAGCAAGGCAGTAACTTTCTGTGTGTGAGGAAATACCTCCTCATTTGTTACGAGAGGGTAACAAATAAAAGAAAGTATATTTTAATAATATTTACATTTACGCATGGGAGGAATCAAGAAATAATAGGAGAGGTGGTTAAAAAGAAAAACTGGAGAAATGCTACATTACTGTGAGAGAAAGGAAATGTGAAACCACTTCACTGAATACTTAAGTTTAATGGACATGGCAGCATCCTAATCATTTCCAATTTTAGTCAAACTGAAGGCCTCCAGCTCATGCTGTAGAGCTGGCATGTCCTTTAGCTAAATTAATTCATGAAATGTATTTGAATAAAATAATACTAATGTTATTTACGTGTACCGACCACGACTGGGTCTGGGAGGCTGAAGGAAACACTGGACAACATTCAACTTGAATCCCACACACTCCCATTATCCTTTTTACTCTCACTACTATCACTGGCTGGGACGATGCAGTCCCATACCCCTCTGCACTTTAAACTGTTCTTCAAGCAAGAGCTAATTAACAGAACCACGTTTTCAAGAATTCAAAATGCTTCAGCCTTGAGTGATAAAGGGGAACAAACCATGATAGGAATGTTTTTGTCTATTTTAAAAAAAACAAACCAACCAACACCAACAAAAGAGATCCCCCCTCCTCCTGCCACCCCTGCCAGCCGCTCTGAGCTGCTGCCTGCTGTGTACCAGTTTGCTGACGCGTGGTTGGGGCACTGAGCTGGAAAGAAAGGTGTACGCTGTAAACTGGTGACAGTGCATGGCTAAAAACATCTCGGTTTTGACCTCACCCTAAAAGGACAAGCAGGAAGAAGAAAGCAAAGAGCTCCATCACACGAGGCTGCATGGAACCTGTATTTACCCTCAGATTTGCCTGTCCGAGGTCTAGATCTGCCCATGATGCTCTGCAAACCAGAGAAAAGCTCTTGCATGACTAAGCCACATTTTTTCCATCTGGCTCCGAGCACAGCCTGTCAACTTCCCTGCTCATTTTAACATGCCCAGGGATGGCTCTGACATGGAAGATGTCCAATGTGGTGCAGCACCCTCCCTCGGTGTGCTACAAGTGCGCCCTGCACGCTGCTGTGCCAGAGAGCTGGATGTGGCTAAGCTAAAAGCCCAAGTGCTAGGAAGCTGAAAGGAATTTTATCCTTGATCTACATCTAAGGAAGATTTCACCAAGCTGTATCAGTGTCTGTCCTTCGGCACATTCCTTGGTCGTTATCTGTAAAAAGCTGTTCTAACGCGTAGGAAATGTATGGTATGTATCGCTGACATCTCCCCACTGGCTTACATGGATCCTTTAATATGCAAGAGGTGACACTGGGAGAGACAGAACCTAATTCCACTAAAGTGAGCACTCAAATTCCCGTCTGACCCCACAGCAGCAGATGCAGCATCCACCCCCAAACCCTGCAATGCCCAGGGACGTGTTCAGCCCCAGGAGCAAAACCTCCAGCAATCCAAGTGCTCACAGCCATGGGCATTGGTACAAACCACTAATGAACGCAAACGTACATCCCAGCTACAAGAGAAGCTTTGCAAGTCTTGCATTGTTACCAGTCAGCAAAAGTAGGGCCGAACCCCAGCCCGTGCTGGGGCTCCCTGGCTGGGCGATGCCAGGCAGTAGCACTCCTGACTGTCCCTCTCGGTGTCCGTACCTTGCCCGAATGGGCTGGGAGCCCAGCCGGGGCCCCAGGGCACTGCCGTTGCCCGGGGAGTTCTTCCTCGCCAGAGCAGGGGATATGGAAGTGGTTCGTTGAGGCACCTGGAAAAGAATGGAGACATTTGCTGTCACCCAGGCTGCCCCATGACATCAGGTGGCTGTTTGCACGTCTGAGAAATCCCCTTTCAGCACTTGATTTACAATTGATTTCCCACTGAGAGATATGCAATATTTAGAGCATTTCAAAATTCCTTTTTCAAAAAAGAACATATGCACACACAGACACACACACACATATATATATAAAAAATTTAAACCAAACAAAACCCAGAAAAGTGGTTTTTAAAGTAAAATTCAGACCGAAGTCCATTTCAGCAGCCCTGGTGGTGTTTCTGCTATCTCAGATACAATGCATGCTAACATAGAGAAGGTGTTGACCAGTGGACCAGCAAGAGGGTTGATACTGGAAAGAGCCGGACCGATCCACCTCACGCTCGCATTAAACCCTACGACCTTCGCTCAGCTTCAGATGCTGCTGCCAAACCCCTGCCGCCAGCAGGACAGCTCACCACCAATGCTGCCAGCAGAAACCCAAAGCCAACCACAGCTTTTAGGTGCTTTGGCAGGTAACCCTGGAGCCCTGCCTCGCCCGGACCCCCGTCCCCTGGGAGCTCGGGCATTGCGAGCGCGGTGGTCTCATCTCTCGGCAGCGCAGGCTGATGTGGAGAAGCACTACGATACTCACCGTGCAATACCTTGCACCAGATAACAGAGAGGCTGAGGGCTCGTTGGAATTAGCAAACAAAGGATTAGGCTTTTTTTTTTTTTTTTTTTTTTGAGAATAAACATGCAGTTACACTAGGCAAGATAGAAAGATTTAGAGAGTGACTGAGCTTTATATTCTGTGGCATCGCTAGCTACAGCTTGTCTCATTAAAAAGCGACCTCCCCTCTGGGTAGGGTACTCTGAAGTCGGGGCTTGGAGAGATTTTTACCTTCCTCTGAAGCATCCAGCTGTAAGCACCGGCAGAAACAAGACCCTGGACCACAGAGAGAGCCGGCCCTGCCTCATGGGGCAATCCTTTTGTTCCCGCTTACAAACACATCAAACCCATTTCGGGCAGTAAAATGTGAAGTCTGACTCCTCATGGGTATTACTGCCAGCGCAATGGTCTTAAATGTCATCTGGTGGGGACCCCTTCCACAGCTCACGTTCCCTCAGTTGATGGGGAAAATACTTGCCAGTGCTGGAAAACAGTGTCTTTCCAAGGAGCAGGCGCTGTGGCCCCACCCCATAGGACGTTACTGCAGTTAAGAGATGCCCTTCTCAAAGGACTCAAGGCAAAAGCCAACCTTAAATTGCAAGGGGTTTCTCAAAATTGGCTTAAAACCAGACAGCCACCCTTCTGCACTAATGAGGAGTGAAGCACATGAACAACTCCATCAGCTGTTGGCTTGCTTTTCCTCTTAAGTAAGCACCAATGTCTCTTACCACTTGGCAGGCAGCAGCAGAAACAGGAATATTATTAATGTATGTGACACGCCACCATAGATCCCTCGCACAGGGAGGTTTACCTGGTAGCTGGTATTTTGCTCCTAAAAAGGCAAGTCATTGACTTTGTTAATACACAGAAAAACTGCCTCTCAATCAGGGACAAATATTGCCTCGCTGTCACTGATCAATTTGTAATCATTTTTTCTCCGTAAAAATCCTCCCAGGCTGAGCACTGATTCACTGTAAGGAAAACTTTAATGGCCAAGTTATAATTCTTCCAAAATGAAGGTGTTTAAACAATGTGATCAAAATACCGGTCCAGAAGAGTCTTAATTAAAGAGGTACTGCCAGACACTGCCAAAATGTCAATGAAGGTATAAAGCCGCTGGAGCCCTTACAAGTGTTCCATCAAATATTGACTGCAACTGGAGGCATGGTACCGGATAAAAAGGACCTGACTTATTAAGTATGACAAATTTTATGTTCCTATAATTCCATTTAAACAGAAGGTTGTTTTTTTTATCCTAGGGAAAGGGGAAATTAATTTATTTTGGCCTCTGTCTGGGCTTGAGAACTTTCTTTGCTGGAGGGCAACACTATTTTGCAGCACTGCGTGTGCACCCGAGAGCAGCACCCAGCATCTTGTGCAAAACCTGCCTCAGGAAATGCAGCCCCCGGGCAGGTCGGTACCCGCCATGGAGCCACGGGGATGGGCTCAGTCCTGCCCACTCTGCTTTGCCAGAGGTGCTGAGCACAGCACCGTCCCATGGGGACTTAGCTCTGGGGTTGCCTCTTTGATGTGCCAAAAGTGAGGAGCGATAGTGTTACCTTTGGTGGAATGTCTTCCTCCTGCCGTAACCAAGAACTTCGGTCAAACTTTTCAGTGCGAGGGGGCAGAGGAGGGTTTTCTGAGGTGGGGTCCGAGTTCTGCCTTGGCATCTCAGTGCGGTGAGAGGGCACCGTCAGAGCCTCCTGAAACCCAGCCAGGTCAGACCCTCCTGAACCCCAGCCAGTCCCTTTGCAGGCTGTTCATGCAGTGACTGAGACCCAGACAAGGAGCTTCCTTGGGATTTCACAGTGACCAGATGTGGAATCTAAGCACCAAGTCAAAACAGAACTATCAGTACAAAATGGAAAAAAAAAAAGGAATTAAAAAAATATATTTAAAAATTTGATTTAAAAAAAATTGATCAGCACTTTGGATGCACTAAAAAGCCCCCTCGGTTTGAGATCAGCACTGCCTTGGTTTCAGGAACTTCTGACTTACACCGCTTCAACGCAGTATCTATTAAAAATCACGCTCGCACAGCTCAGCCTTTGAAAATCAGGCAACGTCATGCTTCAGTCCTGACTGCTCCTGTGTGCGCACGGTGACACGGTGGGTGCCGACAGCCCCGCGCTGTGCTGTGGGTACCACCCCAGGAGCAGGGCAGGCTGCTCCCTCCGGCCAGCTCCAGTCCACGCCGTGCCCGCCCCATGCTCTGCCTCCTGCTTGCTGAACTTCCAGCTCCTACGCCTGCACCACTAAGGTTGTGCTAATGAGGTTTGGCATGGATTTTCCTTGTTAGAAATGAAAAAAAAAAAAAACCTAAAAATAATTAACAAAAAAAATTGTCAGGAATTCTGAGGCATAGATGGCTTAGAAAAATAATCTTGAGGCATGAGTTTCTATAAGTCTAGGTAGCCCCCATTGCGTGGATCAGCCCTACAGATCTAAGGGTTATGAGTGAAAGGAATACTGACATCTCTTTTGGGAAAGCTGAGGAATTCAAGAAGTCAGAGTTTGTGAAATCAGAGCTGCTTCCCAGGACCCTGTGAAGCTGCACTTCTTTGACACAGTGGGTTTGTAACTGCTATTTGACATTTCTACATACATGTCTATGTACACAGGTACATGTGTTTTGTATATATGTGTATGCATGCATACATTTACATGGGTCTCTGGGTTTCAAGCAACTTTATCATTATTATTTTGTTGCCAAACACAAGCTGTTGACAATATAGGTCACTAAAAAGGTCACTCTAGGTATTTGGTCAACCAGGGAGAATACAGTGAAGTGGGCTTTTACCCACTTCCCAATGTACACAAACCACATACACGGGGAAAAGAGAGCTGTATGTTCAAGGGCTTTCCTGCATGGATTTGTTTAAAGCTGGTATTGCACTGGTGACCTACAGGTGCACATACCACACCCGGATGGCACTTGGTTGGCATATTTTCCCATAGAAAGCCCACCTGGACTTGGGGCAAAGATTTCGGACTTCCCTCTGAAATCCCCATTGGAGTCACTGGATCTGCAGGAGGACTTCCAGGGGCTGGACCAGAGCCAGCACCAACACTCCTACAGCCTTCAGTGTCAGAGTACTCAACAGAGCTCGTGCCTGGGAGGAGCTTTTAAAATAAGGATGCTCCTCCTTTGTGATAGTCACGGTGATCTATGCCCTCTCCAGATGTGTTTGTGACTGATGTCAACTCAATGGAAAACCAAAACAAAACCTTGAATTAAAGCGGCAAAGAAAGCAAAACCTCTTTCTGATGATTCTCAGCATCAAGGCGTCCTGGGTCTTTTTTACCAGGTGCTGTAGTTTTTTTTAGTCCTTTACACAAACCAGATCCAAAGAGGAACAGAGCAACTGCTGCACTGGACCAGACCAGTGGTTCCTCTCAGTCCTCCAGCTTGTTTCTGGCAGTAACCAGTACGTGATGCTTCAAAGGAAGGTATAAACCAGTGTGATGTTTCTAACACATGGAGGTGACAAGAAGAATCCAATCATGAATGTAGATGCTGGTCTTACTCATGAATACGCTTAAGGCTGAGAAAGCAGGTAGCAAGACACTATTTCCCTTGAATTTACTCTTTTTCTTGTTACCTTACCAGCACCCCCAGCATCCCGCCGCTGGTACATGAGCCTGCTGGGGGAAGCACCATTACCTGCGGGTCCACGGGCCGGAGCAGGGGTGGGGTCCGGGCCGGCTGCACACCGCTAATGCTGAAAGACTCTGACCGAGGAGGCAGGTTGGGGTCAGAAATCCTGTTGGCCACCTTATGGGGCATGGCCGGCGAGCTCTGGCGATTGAGCCGGGAGCGCTCCTCCACCTGCAGCGAGATGGGGAGAGTGGGTGAACGCCCCACAAAAAGCCATTGCCAATTGAAAACCAAAGAATGCACATACATATAGGAAGCTCTTTTCTCTTTAGGTATGTGTATCAGATTACTGTACAACCATGGATTCCAAATTACCCACCAGACTGTGCAATAAATGCATCGAAAAGACTATTTGTATTTATGCACGTAATTAATTTCTGAATATGGAATGGAAAAATAAAGAAAAGGCAACACGCCTCAGACAGGTGTTTCTACAAGATGACTCCAGCGAAGCTCTTACTCCTTCTCAAATGTGTCTTTAAGCAAGGGGACCCTTTTCCTTCACAATTATAAACACCACGAGTAGTGCTTTTGTTTGAGCTGAATAAAAGAATAAACATGTCAGACAGAAAATGCCTCGCTTTGATCTAGATTTAGTAAGCCTGGCACCCTGTCATGTATGGAAGGGGAAAACCTCTGTTACTGGTAGAGAAATAAACCCAAAGCTTTTGTTACTCTTGATGGAAATACAGTGGTTTCAGCTAACCCAGGCATACGTGCAGTGTGGGTGCTCCTGCAGTTAGACTGTATGCATTGATATTCACGCAGCATATGCTATGCAGAATTTTTGATACCTCAAGATCTGATGTATATTTTCATTTACGTATCGTTAACGTGTTAAATACCGTTAGCACGTCTTGATTCCACCGTGTATAATGTCATGTTAAAAGGCAATCTATAAAACAGGCTTGCTTGGAAAGAACGAGCTCTTCTTTAAGCAAATAAATATACATGCAAGAAAAGAGCCATTATATAAATAAAAATGAATCTTTTCCTCTTTCAGCTACTGAGCAGGAGTCAAGAATAAAATTTACATGAGATATTTATGTTATGGACTTTTTCCTTTCTAGTTGTCTGTGTACTGGGAAGGAGAGAGGCGCTTGGTTTTCCCCCCCCAGCGCGTCCTCACTAGCACTTTGTTGCACCAGCACAGCAGAGGATGCTCTTGAGACTCTCCAGCTGTACTTCATAGAGCCGTACTGACTCCACCATTAAGCAGAGAGGGGGGAAAAAGCAGCAAAACCCTGTAGGAATTCACCATCGCCCTGGTTCCAGACATCTCTAATTGAGCTCAAGATTCCCCTCAAACAGGAAACATCCTCAGCATATTCTGCGCAGGTCCCTGCGGAAGGCTGCTAAAGTTTTAACACACCACTTCAAAGCCAGAGAAGGATAAAAGCCACGGGGACCGAAGGAGGAGTTGGCTGCTGCAGAGAACAGCTCAGCTCATGACGCACAGCCGAGTCCCAAGCCCCCAGGAAGCTCTGAGCAGCAGGAGAGCATGACAGGACCCAGTCACCGCACGGAAAATGTCCCATTAAACCTGTCCCCTCCTTTATGCATGGAGACACACAGTATATACCTGCCCAAACCCATCCTTCAGCTGACCAAGCTGCAAGTACTTTGTCACTGAGAAGCCAGACCCAGCTACTGGCATGACCTTTTTTAGCAAATACTGGTCTACCGCAGAATAACCAGTAACGGAGAGAGCTGCTAATTACGGCACCACTGCTTAGAGTGCTTGTGCCACATCCCTGCCTGGATCATCAGAGGGTCCCAGCAGGACATCCAGAAAGGCCCAGCTAGTCCCTGAGTACAAGGAGGTGATGCCCCAGTAGACAGGCCAGGGGCAGCACCCAAGCTATAGCCCAGGTTAACTTCCAGTGGATAACTGTGTATTCACAAGAAGATGAGTAGAAGGAACAGCAGATGGGGATGTGCATCCATGTGTGTTGGCGGGACTATTTGATCAGACTGTTTTGTTTACCACAAAAAAGAGAAATCCTTGACTGTGCTTGGGGAAAGCTGTGACAGATGCAGTACAGCCCAGTTCTGAACCCAGAGCTTTGTCTTCATCAACGGGCCAGGCCCTTAACAAGGGGACGCAGGGACACAACCGCAACGTGACTGGCCACAGCCTCACCTTTATGTTTTACCCCATGTCTGCAGGGTCTTGGAGTCACCATGTGGAGATGAGTGAGGTGGGAAAATAAGTGCATAAAGGAGAAGTATGAAAAGCAGAGAGGGACACAGCGCGAGGAGAACTCAGCTGTGATGATGAAGAAGATCTGAAACCAAAGAGCATAAAACCAAGGACGATATGGGATACCAGGCAAGATGCTCAGGGAATATCCCAATAAGCTCTCCAGAGCCTCTAGAAATTGTAGGCTGAGCACCAGACTTGTCTTTTCCTTGTTCCCAAAGGAAAACACCATCTCAATATTTCTGTTAAATTAGCATGCAAGGGTTGGGTATGGGAATTGCTAAACTCCAGCAACAACCATGGCAGGCTGATTAAGTATCAGCACAAGTCTGACTACGTGTACAGTCAGCAAGAGTGGTACTTCAACATATGCAGCAAAGTAGCTAAATTGTGCTAAAAGTGGGACTATGTAGTAGATAACACAGGAGATGGAGGCAAGAGAAGTTTCTGGGAAGATCCCAAGGGTGTTGTGTCAAGGCAGTACATCAAACTACTGCTCTCAAGAGGATAAAGATGGCACAGTTGCTGCTTGGAGCACTTCATTAGAAACTGGACAGAGTGACACAGGTAAAGAATAAATGGTTTGGAGAGGGAACTGGTGGAAGCTGGAGATGTTTCCAAACAACAGGAAACCTTGCCTTCCCCATGATTTCAGCAAGGCTATGAATTCCAGACGTTCTTATTCACATTCTGAAGTTCCCAACACCCTCCTTCCAGTGATGGCATAAAAAAGACACCTCTCCCATGGAATAAAAGAAATGGGCTTTTGTGTTTGAAACGGAAAGCTAAACCCAGCACTTTTCTCCTTCACCCCAGATAAAGAATAAGATGCCTTTTCACATACCTTTTTTATAGTGTTGAAGACAGTGCCAAAGGTACTTTAACAACATTCCAGAGGATTTACTTAAAACCAGGCAATGGAAGACAGAGTTTACTCCCTTTTCCCTGCCCGCTACCTACTCTCAGCACTTCTGCAGATGGACAAGAGAGACCCAGTCCCGCAGAGAGCTGCAGAGGCATCACCCAGACTCTCCTGTCAGAGGTGGCTCAGAACATCTGGAACATCTCACCTGCAGAACCTCCTACCAAACCTCTGCTACTGGAAAGGCTGAAGAATGGTGCTCCAGCCCTGTGAAAATCTGTGGCCTGGCACATCGCCACTGAAAGACTAAATCAGAAGGGTATGAAGGAGAAACCCAAAGCAGTATAAAGAGGTGAAAAGAGTTTCTGACACCCACACCTATCTCTGTGACAGTTAAGAACTGTTCATATGATTGGCCTTTGCTTAGCAATGGACAGCTGATTGAATTTCTTGAGCATTTGATGCCTGCAGGTATTGTGGATGCAGTTGAGGGCTGTCAAGAGGAAAGACCAGGAGACAGCTACGTGTTGGATGTGCATTGCATCTCTGCCAGGACTAAAGGGTGCCAGGTATTTGGCAGCAGAGCTGTGATCCTGCTTAGTAGGAAGAAGAGGCAAGTTATTAAAAGATCTTTCTGCCCAGCAGTAGGGTTACAAAATTAAAGCAACTAAACACAAAGAACTTTAGAAAAACTAATAGCAAGAGTGGGCACCAGTTGTACTGGAGCCACCACAAAGAGATTAAGGAGAAAAATTGCTTGCACATGATCCTGAAATCGCACTGCAGACAATGCATGTCTTCATCTTTTCAAGACTGTTCAGTCAGGCAATAATTAATATTCAAGATCTCACAACTGTTACAACAATTCCCCTTTTTTGCTGAGAAAAAGAAAATCAGCAACGTGGCTTGCCTCCCTGAAAATCATGAAAGAAGAGCAACCTCAAGAGAGACAGCTCTGAGGGTGGGAGGAAAAGCTGTCTGAGCCCTGTTTGACTATGGGGAGCTGCCTTAGTGCCCAGCAAGGAACCCCGCTACAACCACCCTCTGCATTCACCCCTGACCACCAGCAGACTTGTGGACATGCCAGGAAGGAGCATCAGGAGCTCCTGGTATGTCCACAAGTCCCCAGCTATGGCTGAACCTCTCCAGGAGGGGTCCATCCTCCTCCTTGCATGCCCTCATGGAAAAACCTCCTTCACCCACTCTCCCTGCTTGCACAAACGTACATGCAGGAGCACACACATTGCATTGAACTGGGAGTGTTTCCAGCACAGCTAATGGCATCTGCTGGAGGCTGACCCAGCCCAGCGCAATCTGCTGCATGTACTTCGGACCGAACTGCGTGTCCAGCCCTGCGGATGCAGACGAGCATCACCACGTTCCTCGCTCTCTCCTACCTCCTTGGCCCACGCTGGTTTCTCGCTGGCATTTATCCCTTCTTTGTAATGGTAGAGGGGTTTCTTCTCTGCCGGCCTCTGGTCCTGCCGCTGCTGCTGCTGCTGCTGCTGCTGCAGAGAGACTAGGTAGTCCCGCTCCTGCTGCAGCTGCCTCTGCAGCCTCTCCGCCTGCCGCTGCTCCTCCAGCTGCTTGCGCTTGTACTCCTACCCGGGAGAAAACACAGTGACACGGGTGCACAACCAGGGGGTAAAGGCAAGGCTGCGAACTGCAGATTTATCTGTTTGGGTGGAAGATGGGGCCTGAGTATATGAAAGGCTGTTTTCTGGCAAAGGTCATCGATGTGAAAGACTTTGGGGTTTGAGCTGTAAAGCATCCTGGAAGAGAGACAGTTGGGAGGACAGAGCCAGCAAAATTCAGAGTTGTGACCCCAGTGTCGGCACTTTGTAGCCGGTGATTTGCGGGGTGCCAGCACTGCCCTGCCAGGGAAACACTGCGATACCCCCCGAAGGCTCAGACATCAGCTTAGGAGTGACCACTGAGTTTGCCCAGATTTTTCTGGATGGGAAGAACAAAGCATCAATTCAACGAGGTGCCAAACACCACCGGGTCAGACAAAACCCAACCGAAGCCAAGTCCTCTGTAGGAACAATTTACTGTTTGTGGGAAGGGCTGCACCATATGATTGTTCTGAATCCCTACGGCTCTATGAGGTTTAACGAGTAAATAATTTTGAAAGGGCCTTTTGAAAAGGCAAGGGCTTGTGCAAGGGTTTTTTCTTTTCCCTAAATAAAATTAACAGCAAGAGAGAAAAAGAATAATCCCTGCAGATTAAAAGAAAATGCAGTGAGAATAACAGCTACCAGCATTAAAAAGGATAACTCAAAGATAACAAAAAACCACAAATTAAATAAAAAAAAAAAGGACATCTAGAATGCAAACAGCATGAGAGGGAATATTCAGTGCTCCTGTAAGGAAATTAAAACAAAAGCCTTCATTTGGAATATGAAAACCCACATGGCAGGGTGGGTTTGCTAGGTACAAGCACATGACAGCTCGACCACGCTCCAACATGCTGCCAACAGCCTTCAAAACTAAACGGCAACAAAGAGGGCTGCTCCTCTCACGGAGGCACGGGCATGCCAATGCCGCGGAAGGGATGCAATGAGAGAGGCGTGCACCGCGAGGGACCCAGCCCGAAGCACCGGCGGGGGAATCAAGGCATGCTGGCGGCCACGGTGTCCCCCCGGTCCCAGCATGGCAGGAGGGACTTGGGGGATATGGGTGCACGTGGGCACATGCGGACGCGACACGGGCAGCAAGCGGCAAGCGCGGCCGGGGCTCCTCATTTACCAGAAGTAGCGCTTGCTCCTGCAACAACTGCTGCTGCAGGATCTCTAACTGTCTCTGCTCCTCCTCTAACTGTCGCCTGATGTACTCCTGGAGGCACGGGCAGCAAGGATCAAAGGAAAAAGAGAGAGACGGTAAAAGAGACAGTATTTCTCAAGAGGAAGGAGAAAATGAGGTGGGGACCCACATCCATCCCACCCGAGGGCCGGCACCCTCCACCCCTGCCCAAAGAGCCTGGGGGGGGTCCACTACTCTACAAGGGATCTCTGAGGGCAAAGAGTGTGAACCACTGGGAAATGGCAAACATTAACTGGGAACACCACAAAACCCCACCCCAGGAACCAGTTGGTGGGAGAATCCTGCATCAAGCATCTCCACTCTTCTGGGCCAGCAAGTGGATTCACACGGACATAAACGATGGTGGTGGAAAGCGACACACGCAGCGTGACAATTAAGAAATTTGCTCTCAAGTGGCCAAAATTATGAGTGTTTATGAGAAAATCTCTGATGAGAGGAAGAGGAATCCATGCTGAAGGTTGGCAGCCCCGCTCCCGCTGCGTCACCTGCTCATGCTCCGCGCGTCGCCGCTCC
>NW_010125668.1:75474-107420 GCF_000699245.1 Pterocles gutturalis | reverse complement strand
CCCCCTATCTTGCTCCTCGTAGTGCCGCCGCTGCTCCCGCTCCTGCTGCTTCCGCAGCTCCTTCTCTCGCCTCTGCTGCTGTGGTGACAGAAGGCACAGGTCAGCACCCTTACTCCTCTCCCCGGAACCTCAAAGTCCTTTTTCTCATTATTTTCAGGGACCCACCTTGCCTAGCAACCTTCAACTCTCCTGCCTGCCCGAGGAGGTCTGTTTGGGGTGGCAGAGGGGCTTGTCGATCCCACCCCATCCTCCTGAGCTTGCACCAGCGCCCGGCACCAGCTATGGAGAACCCATCGCATCCTCCTGGCCAGCACTGGACCATACTGGCAACCTCATTTCTTCTCCCACATGCAGGTGAAGCCACATGGGCAGTGCATGGTCCCCGCTTACCAGCTTGCCCAACCAGTGGGGTCACCAGGCTCTGGATGCCCGGGGCAGGGGGGCTCACCCCCAGAGCTGCACAAGCCCATTGCTTATGGGGAACTTGTTTTTCAGCCCCAAACCCACCCATGAGGATGAGGGAGGGTGCTGAAGGAGCTCCTGCCTACTGAGAGGGGAATGCGTCCCTCTTGAGTTTGCTGAGACCAGAAGCTAACACAGAGGACCCCAAATCCACGGGTTTTTCCTTTTTGAAACACAAAAGGAGCAAGGCGGGGGCGGGGGGGGGGCTCCCCTCGCTCTCCTCAGGCCACCCCTGCCCTCTGCACCCTGGCTTGCTCCGCTCTGTAGCATCTTTGCAACCCAGGGCACTTTGGGGTGACGATGACCTACAGCCTGCTGTGAGCCACCTAGGGTGCCACCCACAGCCCCCACCCCCCTGCTTTTAACCCAGCGTAACTCCTCCAGACACCTGAACCACCCTCCGCTCCCGTCCTGGGGAGCAGCAGCTCGCAGGCAGCAAACTGCTGCAATGCTCTGCCAGGCAGCAGAGGGGCTGGGGGCTGCTCTACACCGCAGGCCCCCAGTGCAGCCGGCACATCGGCAGAGGGCACTCAAATGCCAATATTGGCTACCAGGGCTCTGCAGCCTGCCGAAAATCCATCATGCACTGGGTGCAGCAACCCTGCGTGTAGCGCTAACGGGAACCCACTGAAGCATAAACCTGGTCCTTTCTCCTCTCTTTTTTTTTTTTTTCTTCTTGCCATTGCCGATACACAGCAGCAGAGCTGACTGCAGTGGCGAGGCAGGGATCGGAGGGGCTGGCAACACCGTTATTTTTGTTATGTTTGCAAATCACATGGAGGGCTGGAGCCGACAGCTGACTACGGCGGCTCTGCCCAAGGAGCTGGCTGAGCTATCTGGAGACAAAGATGCACCCACTTTAACCTGCTGCTCTGCACTAAACCTGCACTGTATATACCCATGGATTTGATACCTATGTCTATCTATAAATACCTATCTCTATAGATATCTTCTATAGAGATATCTATCCCTATTATAGATATCTATCTATAGAGATCATACAGATATTGTAGATCTATCTCTATAATAGATATCGAATACAATGGATCCATCTCTAACATATGTATTTATAATAGATATCTAATAGATGTACTCTATTAGATATCTATTACAGTTATTATAATTCTACTATATATCTGTTTTATATTCTACTCTATATTCCATGATATATCTCTAGATATCTCTCTGTATACCTAGAGACAGATATCTATAAATATCGTTATTGACAGATACCTATAAAGACAGATATCTCTATAGATAGATATTTTATCAAACATTTAAAGACACTCCTGTGTTTCAACAGCCTGTCTCATCCCCAGGTAACACCCACAGCCACCCTGCACAGGGACGCTGATGATTTCCTCCAGCTCAACGTTTTAGCTGCAGCACAGCTTTAGTGCCACCTATAGCCATATTTATCAGTGCTGTTCCGCTCGCCTCGGGGAAGGAACATCGCATCCAACCTGAAATAACCTGCCAGCTCCAGCCTCCGGCGTGTCCCACGCCAGGCGCACTCACTCGCGCTGCCCACGTAACCAGGGATCCATGTGTTACTCCACGTGTACGCCTGTCCCCGCTGAGCGCAACGTGAACACAAGGCTGTTTGTAGTTTTTTTGAACTCTATACTAGAAATTGCAGAGGATACAGCACTGGGATGCAGGTAACACACGGGATTTCTTGGCTTTGCCAGCGCTCCATAACCTCCTTAGATGAGAGCTGGTGGTGATGCTCACCGTGCACTCAGGAGCACGGATCTTTTGACTAACGGGTTGAATACACATTACCCTGAGCTTCCAATCACCATGTGCATCACTCTGGGTTTGGGGTGGGGTTTAATTTTTTTTTTTTTTGGTTAAAATAGCACACTGCTGAATAGAGCACATAATGCTTGTGTAGGCTGGGCTTGGCTGGCAGGAGGCAAGGCCCTGAATGCCACAGCTATTTCTTAAATAAAAATCACCCAATCGGTCTTCATTGTCAATCCAGCAGGAGAACAAAGCCAAACCCCCCCAAAGGAAGGAGACAAAAGTGTTTTTCCCCGGGAGGGAGCAGCACACCACCATCCTTCCAGGGGGCTGCATGACCAACAGCCTATTTCCACACCGAAAAGCCTATTTAACTCCAGGAACTGGGAACTGAGCCCCCCAGGCACAGTTTTCTTTCACAGCCATGGCTGATGCTCTTCGGGATATCTAAAGGGCCTCTGCACCCTGCTGCAGCTGGGCTCTTTGGGTTGAGGTTATGAGGGGGATGAAATATCTACATTTATCGAGGCTTCCCTCCAGCTCCAGAGTGTTTTTGTCAGGTCAGCTTATAAGCAAGTCATTTGTCACGGTCGCATTACGAGCACCTTCAGCTAAACACTGCACTGCCGTCTCAGCAGAGCGGGGCTGAATCGGCAGCGACACAGCGGCTCTGCTGCCCTCCCCTCATGGCCCCAGTGCAGCAGCTGGCAAACATCTGGAGAGGACCTGGCACTGCAAGAGGGAGAAGCCTCCAGCGATGTCCCCATCTCCCACGCCAGTGCCAAGCATTGCCAGGATGATGGGGATCCTGTTTAAAGCAGGGATTAAGATCAGAGAGATACATTTTGCATGTGCAAAATCCATGTAGAAAGGGAAAAAAAAAGGGGGGGATCCAAAGATCTTTCTTTATTTGCCTCTTTTTCTCTCTGTTTTCTGCTCTCCCACTGCAAATGCACACTTCCCACGTTTCTCCAAGCCTGAAATTACTGTGTGTATTTACACTATCCAGATCTATTATTCATGCAAGGCAAGAGCGCCAATTAATTAGGACTGCATTTATATAACTCTGCAGGTAAAGCTAGATGTAGCCGCTTGTAAGCCAGAATGGGATCTTATTTGGGCTGCACTAGAAATGACAGGTTTTAAATATTGATGAGGGAAGACACACGAAGACAAAACCTCTGGTGGGAAGGACCTCAGCAGCCTGGCATGAAACAAGGATTTCAAAGGAGCAAACTCACTTTGCCACATCAGACGTATTCAGGACTACGAGCGATCGGCGAGCTGGAGCTGCCCCGTGACCCCCGCGAGCTCGGAGAGGCACCGACACTTGGAAGAGGCGGCTCTTGGAAACCTTGTCTGCTGCTCCCAAACCTGAGCATGACCCAGGAAAGAAGTGGAAGGGGAATCCCAAGTGACAAATGAAAATAAATATTCTAGGTGGTTGCTTTGTTGTGACAAGCTCATTTATCTGAGCCACCGGTGAAAGAGTGACTGTGGCTGGAACATCATCCATCCTGACACACCAAGCATGGGAGCACGGAGAGGTATTTCCCACTGGTAGAGAAACTGGGTCAGAACTTCCCACCACGGGAAATGAGGACCTGATATGCTCTGAACCATTGCAGGAGCTTTTAGTCGGGACCATCATGAAGGGATGCTCCATGCAGGAAAAGGCTCATGCTTCAGAAACTGAGTTCTCCATGCTTTCTAACCAAACAAGAACTAGAGAAACGTAAGGCTCAGCACACTCCTGTGCTACGGGGGCTGCTATAATGTAGCTCTCCTTGGAAATGGGTACAGAGCTGCTGCCAGGACCACGGCAGTGCCCCCATGTACCACATTACTGCGAGGAGGCTGGCACCTTAATGAAAATGTTCCTGCAAGCTATGTGACACCTGCACGTGCAGAAGAAAATCACCACTTTAGCTAGCCTAAGTTTATCCATAATTAATTGCCAGAAATTTTTTGCATTGCTTTAGGAGAGCTTCCAGTAGATGGTCTTTTGCTGGTTAACACAGAAAGGAGCTGCAGCAATTTTTTATCCCCTGAACATCCAGCTCTAAACTGCACTGAACGAAACCTCGCAGGCAAACAGGAAGATGCTTAGCTTTGCCTTGTACATTCCCTGTAAAGATCTGACATTCTTTTTATACCTAGAAAGGAAAAAAACCCCACAACTTGGAAGAAAAATGAGGTTATGTAAAGTCCTCCCTGACTACATCTGCCCACTGCTGCCAAGGGGTCAGCCCAGAGATTTGTCTGTCTCGCAGTATCCCCAACGCTCCTGACCAAGAGATATGTTATTGCTGTAGATTAGCTGGAGTTTTGGTGGTTAAACTGGTGCAGGAAGGCTCATTCTGTGCCAGCAACAAAACGGTGGGCTTATTAGGGAACTATATATATCTAATATATGTATATACAGGGAAAAATCAAAATATATTCAAGCCTATTCACCCTCCTGCATTACACAAATATTTTCCTTCACGCTATTTGATCTATTGATATTTAATTCTCTAATTTGGGGGTTTTTTTGCAGTTAATTCTGGTGCACATTTTGAATTCACAAGACCAACTTTCTGCATGAGGAAAATAAAGCTGCAACTCTACTCCCATGAAGGTCCCAGTTTGAAAGCTAGCTTGGGCATTTTTACTTCCACCACAACTAAAGACAGCTGCGAATTTAAATCTCTCCAGCTGCCTGAAAGAAGATTCAGCCTCAAAGAAGGAAACTGGTCAGCTGTTGAAAAAGAAGCCCCAAGTGTCCAACAGATGCAAGGAGGCACGCTAAGGATGGCAGCAGGTCTCGAGGGCAGCATGAAGTGCATCAAGAGACTGTCAGCAGACTTCTTCACTTATTTTTTTTTAATATATGCATTTGATGCTATTGGTGGAGCAACATTATGAGACAGTGGATTTCCCTAAAAAGGCCCTAAAATCAGAGGTACCTTGTGAGAGAGGTTCAGCAATGCTGGTTTGAGGAACATCAAGATGATAGAAAAAATGGGATTCCTTCATTATGAGCTCTACTGGACGAGAAAAAATGTGATTCCTTCATTATGAGCTCTACTGGACGAGACAACAGAAATGGTGGGAACTCTATCCCTGGCAGCACTTCAAAACAAGAAAAAACACAAGAAAATCTACTGAAGGTCTGCACTGACAGTGGAATGGACCAGTTATCCTACTGACTGCCTTTCTCCAGCTCTTTTGCTGTGCATCTCCAATACAAACGAACTCCAGGCATTTTTGAGCGTGGCATCCTCCTAAGTCCATCCTTTTGGTGCTGTGCTGGGATCCAGCTGATGTGCTCAATGAGCCCAGTCACCTTCATGGCGTTTTATTATGAGTCAGAGTTTTGTCTATAAACACAGTAATACGCCTGGCAGTACTAAACAGGCCGACTTAGGAGCCCCAAAAGCCACCACCTCCAAGTGTTTATTTGTCCCAGATGCTCTATGGGGTTTTAAAGGTCAAGTTTATTTTGAAAATACAGTAATCTGAGCCCTCCACTGGTGTCTGCTGGTGCAGTGCTGGTATTGGAGGCACACCCCATCTTAGGCCACAAAGAAGCATGGAAGAAATGCTGTTCCCATTAACCAAAATAAATCAAGAGCCCAGAGGCAAGAACTGAAGTTAGCGCAAAGCTAGCAAGTAAGAAAAAGCAGAGAGGCCAAAAGGCAAGAGCCTGGCTGCTGCTGAAGGGTTTGGGGCACTGCTGTGACGGTAGGAGAGCTGGAGCAGCACTGCTCTCTGCAGCAAAACTGCAGCAACAAGGATGGAGAGTGCTGGGTGCCTCCAGGCAGCGATATCAAACTCGTGGGCCAGCCACTGTTTGGTACCTCTGTCTGGCCATCAGATGCTTCCTGCCCCAAAATATATGGGAAGAACATAAAGACCAAATTATATCCACCACTGTCTGTCTGTGCTAGAAACAGTGGTGCAGCCTGGGGGTACAAACTCCTTCCCATGTCCCTGGGGCAGAGGCAGCATCTTCCCTCCCCAGGGTGGATGCTGAGACTCCTCCACGAGCAGGAAGCTCAAGGGGAGGATGCTTAAAGCTGCTTGTGTGGTTCCTCTATCCCAGTCCCTGTAGGAGCAACAAAACTTTCTGTTTGCTCATCTCTGCCTCTACTATTTTTCTAGTTTTTATTTTTCTAGCACCTCAGCTCTGTCTCTTCCTCACCACACAAACTGTGTCTAATAGAGAGGAGAGTTCACTCTGTGGCTGGAGATGCAGGTGAGGCTAAACCTGGCTAGACAGACCCAAGAAGATGGGCACCTGAGAAGATGCTGGGGCCATCACAGGTGCCAGTGGGCAGCTGCCCGCTCTGCCCTCACCCTGGCTGAGCCCATGGGGCTGATCACACCGGGGCAGGCAGAGGATGCCCCTTGGTTACAGTCCCACTGTCTTTCCCCACTTCTCTGACACGGCAGGGGCATAAAAATGCCTCTTCATCGGCTTTGTCCCAGCAGATCTCTCCCTTTCAATTTGGTCTGAAACTTGTAAGGCAGCTGGGAAGAAAGTAATGGATGAAGGGCCCAAGGGGGCTTGTTAGAGCCGCCAGAAACAGAGGCATTGATTTTAAATCCTGGCCATGGTGGCATTTGCTTTTAATGACACGGGGGAAAGGACGGGGGGACCGGCAGAGCTCGGGGGGCTGCGCACAGCCGAACCCCACAAGGCAGCAACTCCGTAGCTCAGGGCAGAGCTCACTGGCTTAGCAAGGAGATTAGTCCTCCATTCAAAACCTGCCTGGGAAGTGGCAGAGAGAGAGAACAATTTTCTTCTATGCGAAGAAAACGCATTAATACAGCAGCAAGCATTGTATTAATTACAGGATTGCAGCTAATCTGGTGTCTGCTTTTATTCTGCTGTTGTTCTGTCCTTGTACTGCTTGCACCAAGCAAACTGGGACAAAGGCAGAGCCAGGCTTCCATACAACAGTCCTCAGATCTACTAGGGCAGGGGATTTCGGGGTGCATCTAGCTGCAAACCCCATGCTCTCTCAAAGTACCTCGCCAGCTTTGGGAAGGGCGCAGGAAAAGCAGAGCCTGACCTACAATGTATTGAACACACGATGCTCCGTGCTCTGACAACACGACAGACCTACATAGTTACCAGACTGAAAAAATGCTTTGCCTGGGATTTGCCTGTGTTGGTTTTTGCCCCGGAGGGGCTCTGAGGACCACCTCGAAGAGGGACCATACAATCACCAGCATCATCACCACCATCAGCTGCCTGAAATTCCTTCCTGTCTGTGCCCCAGGGAGAGTCAGGTTAACATAACAGACATTCTGTCTTGTGCAAATTAAGGGGGTGGCTGCTCTAGCAGTCCATTTACTGTAAGTCCTTTTTTCAGATGTATTGGTGACCTCTGTGTAAAGCTAATTTAATTACCCTTAATGTATGAACCCTTCAATCAGACACTTGGGATGAGTTCAGTGAGAGGCAATGGGTGTCTCTGTGCAAAACCCCATTAAAAAAGCCAAGAGCAGGGGAAAAGCCCCCTTATTTTTTGGTGGACTTCTGCAATCCAAGAACCAGGAGCTAAACCAAAAGTGAGCACTTCCCACAGGGTACGCAGCCTGGCTGTGAAGCTCAGGGACACCCAAAGTCACCCGGTCAAATCCTGCAGCTGGATTTTAAATGGGGTGGATAATTTCATGACCGATCGCATTTGTAGCTGGTATGTTAAGACAAGGGTAATGAAATCTTATGCTTCGGGGCACATATGGATCATTGCACAAGTCAGGCAGGCATCTGCCCCTCCCCTGCAAGAGAAATTATAATTGGCAGGGACTGAAAGGACTGAATTTGAAATTAGGGATTAAAGGGGACACAAGTGGCACATGGATCTGGGGAAAGGGCAAATGGAGCTTTTCAGCTTCTTCTCAACTATAACAGTCCACAGCAGCAAATAACGATAATGAACTTGACATATGCCTGGACCAGTAAGAGTTTTGCCAACCTCAACTGAATAAAGCTATCACCCCAATAATGGGCTAACTCTGTTCAGTAGTTCCAGGCATCATTTTAAGTTTGGTATTTCAAGGGTTTATTTATAGCAAACCAGCTCTATTACCTTCACAAAAACTAGCAACACTTCTGGTGAGGAGAGCAGCTGGAGGCTGGCATGCAAAAAGCATGAGTGGGGGTTTGTTCCAGTGTAAGGAAACATTTGGGGTTACCGACTAGAGAGGTTAGGACATGATCTTAAACCAGGCTGAGAACAGTCACTTGGGACCTGCTAGCAGAAACGCTGCTGTTCTGCTCAAACCCAGCCTTTGCCAACCCATTGCTGGGCTCTGGCCAGTTACCTCCTCCAGCCTTCGCCTCTGCTCCTTCTGCTCCTCGATCCGCTTCTGCCGCTCGGCCAGCAACTGCCGCTTGTGCTCCTCGTTCTCCCGCTGCTGCTGCTCCAGCTGCTGCCGGCGCAACGCCTCCGACCGCTCCTTGTTCGCCAGCTGCAGCCTCAAGAAATCCCGTCTCAGCGTTGATTCCCCGGGAAGGTTTAGGATGGAGCTGCATAGGAGAGAAATGTCAGAAAAGATTCCCCTCCCCGCATCCTTAAACCTCTTGCCAGGGGAAGTTATGCGTGATTTTCTGCCGTGGCTCCTCTCCTCTTCATCCCGACAGCATCCCAATACCCGACAGAGCTTGCGCATCAGCGGATGAAGGGATGGGGGGACCACAACTGTCGGGGCAGGGGAGCAGACCCTCTGTCCACATCTCACCAGTAATTTATTTGCTAAAGGTTTCCTTTACATTAAGTTTCTAACCAAAGCCTCTTGTGCTGCAGTGGCACACACTATATTTAGCTGTTCGCAAAGCACATTTAGCATGAATCATTACCAGCTATTAAAATACTACATTATCTCAGTGAAATAATGGAATAACCTGGTACTAATTACAATGGCTCTGAAAAATGTCACCAAAGAAAGTTTCAGCCCTACTGTGCTTCCAGAAGCACCGGGGAGCTTTCACGGTGAAAAGTAACATGGAAACAGGGAGTTACACTTGGATGTAACCAAACACATTTTAAAGAGTGTTCTTTAATTTCACCTCACATTTTTTGCACGTCTGAATACCCACACTCCCGTGACAGCACCACACCGCGCTGCACGTCCCACAGGCGATGGGGTAGCTGTGTCTTCTTCGCCAGCTGTCGGCCGAGGTGACCTGTCGCATCAGTTTACACCCACACCCCATCTAGCAGAGGGAACACACTCTGTTCTGCCAGGGAACGGGACTGAGTGCTCAAACTGCCCTTCTTCCATCTCTAGTTCATACGAGCCTATAATCCAAGCCAATTTTATACAGAATTAATGAGATGCAAGGGCAGAAATGAAATGCTGATTCTTACCTGGGCTCTCCAGAGTCATTCAAGCCAATTTTATACAGAATTAATGAGATGTAAGGGCAGAAATGAAGTGCTGATTCTTACCTGGGCTCTCCGGAGTCATTTTCCTCCTCCTCCTCCTCACTTCCACTGTACTCATACTCTGTCTCATCTAGGAACAGAATTGCTCATCAGTGCCCTTTGCTGGACTCATTTGTTTTTACAGTGGTTGAAAACCCCAGAGCTCTGAAGGCAGAACAGACAATTCTCTTTTTCTTGCCCGACAAAGAATAAACAGCATTATTTCTTTCCATTTTCTGTTTTTACGAGGGGCTGCAAGGCCAGGGAAGCATGGGTGGTCTCCCTGGCACCTTGCACGCCCGTGCCGGCCGGGAAGAGGTCTGCAGTCGCGGCCAGAGCACCGTGGGCAGCACCAACACAGCAGGCAACAGCCCCAACAACTGAAGACACTTGATGTAAAGATGGGGGCTGTCCATAAAATAAGAATTTATCCCCATATGACACCAAGTGACCCCCTTCTTCAGGAGGGTTTTTCAAAGGGAGGTGCACCACAAGCTATCAAAGCCACAGGCACTGGAAGGTGGGATTGAACGACGGCTCTGAAGGCACCAACTCCTCTCTCTCCGAGCATGTGCTCTTCCTCAGCAAATCCATGTATTTTCCAGGCAATGAAGACATCTACATAAAAGCCCAACTGCAATGTTGTGCTACATACTGTGATTTCTACTGGGATACCATTTTTATCGGATGCAGGGAATAACAGTAAAAGAAAGGCTTGCATTTATCCAATTACTCTCCATCTCTAGGGTCCAACCTTCATTTGCCAAGACTAAACACATTTAATACTTCACTGGGATCCCCTTTTATTGTTTTGATTGTAGTGAAATCTACTAAGAGGGGCTGGAAGGTACGCATGAAAAATTAATACTGCTACCAATAAGAAGAGAAAGAGCAACATATTAATTTGCTGGATTCTACAAATGAGCTTTCAAATTAAAATTTGCTTCACAAGCAGCTGAATAACAAGTTTCTTCAGCTATCTCATCTTCTTTTCAGAAGACTTTTATAGGGCCTGGAGAGTTCACTGAAAACATTCAATGTAATAGGTTATTCCTAGTCAACAGAATTGCTCTGGGGCAAGGGTCTTATCTAGATGTTCGTTTGCACAACTCTGCTCACTGCTGGTGCAGCATGAATGTCATGTAGATGAACAGACTTGGCATGAAATACGTGAGCTGGGAAAAATTCAGCTTAGCAGCTTCTCCCTCCCACACGCCAGTACGTATGTATGCAGACGTAAATTTTATACACACATTTTAATGAATCAATGCTTAAGTGTTCCATGAGGAAATTACCACCTGGACAAAAGAGACACCATTTTTTTCATCAGGGAAAAGAAGATTAAAAAACACTGCTTAGCTCTAATGACAATCACCTGAGGCTTCGCCTGAACACCAACTGCTTTGTTACAGATATTTATTTTTCCTTCAACAACTGAGAGGAACCCAGTCAAACAAAATAATCGGATCTCAAAGCCATAAGAAGTGTGATCACATAGAAGGACCACACCTATTTAACTCAACCAGTTTGCAAACAAACTTAACCATCTGAATAAGAGAGACTGGTGCTGAGACCATGAGCAACCCAGTCCTCCCTGCCTTCCTCCTTCTGCCCATATGTTTCACCCCCACAGGTGCGCCTGGGTCTGCCCTAGGGATCTCTAAGCACACGGCAGAGGTCAAGGCTTGCCCAGAGCCCTGCTTCTACACTTACCTTTCTCGCCTCTCTTCTTCTTAGTCCTGTCGATGTGGTCCTTGAGCTGGATACGGACCTGCCTTTCATTGGGCTGGTCTCGGATGAAGGGGTGCTTCATCAGCTGCTCCGTGGTCGGTCTCTGGCTGTGGTTCTTCACTAGGCAGCTCTCAATGAAGGACTGAAACTTTTTAGACCTGGCCAGGGACAGAAAAAAAAGGTAAAGAAAAAACAGGTAACTACACTGATTCTTGTCTTAGAAAGTGAGAAACCTGTGGGTATTTGAGTTGGCTGCTACAAAGTTCTTGCTCAGATGCAGCCTTCCAAGAGGATTCCCATGACTTCTCTGTTGAGACTTGGCATCGTCTCAAAGCAGTGCCATCCCATATGCCCTCTATCACTTTCTTGTCTCCTTCTCTTCCCGTTGATGCTCCTATTTATGCCCTGCTGGTGCAACTACAAGAAACCACCATTCTGCTGACTCTGGAGAAAACTGGGAACAATCAGTATGACCAGGGAATCACCAAAGCCAGATGTCATCAATGGCAACCAAGAAAATGCAAGAAGTGCTCATCCTCCATTCCCTCTGACCTGTGAAACTGTGGGTAGAAATGAGAGACACCACATACAGTTATAAATGCAATTCCTTAATGGACGGTTTCTCGTATTTTGTGGCCCTGGGCGGTGTTTCAAGAGATGTAATTTTCTGAAGATGAGTAGGACAAGCTAGGCTGATGGGTTTTTCTAGATGTAACCACCCAACATTACACAGCTTGTTAAAGCTCAGAAAACCTCTGGGTGATGCTCACTGCCTCCAGCCCTTCCCTGCTCTCACAGGGAGACCCAGCAGCATCACTGACCCACCAGGTCCTGGGCGCCACCGTGCCCCAGTTCCCCCAATCATGGACCCAAGTGAATGGGACACGCTCTTTGGGAAGCACGGCTCGAGCAGAGATGGGATTGTGACTGCAGGTGACAGAGCCCAACCTCTCCTCACAGCCTATCTGCAAACAGTTAAATACAATCTCAGCTAAAACAATTTCAGCCAAATCTTTAATAAACAAATTTCTCTTAGTCTCAAGCGTTGCATATCAAAATTTTTTCCTGGAACTAATTTCACCACATTATAAACCCAAGAGAACAGGGATTTACAAGTAAGAAAGATGTTGACAGGCCACTATATTCTATGTTGCTTTAGCAAATACGAAAATGAGTGAAAATTAATGTCAGAAGCCAACAGATACTACAGAATTGCATTAGAAATAAAACAATAAGCTTTCAGGGATTTTACTTTTAAGCTGTCAGACTAAAAGTGATTTATCTTTTAAGTGCTAATCCATACAAATTGAGATGCAAAAATAAAATATGCTACTGGATCCAATTAAATCCTCCCTCCATCTTTACTAACAAGCAAATCTTCCTTCCCCACCTTGCCTCAAGAAACCTCATGTCTCAGTGTATTCCAGAAGGGAGAATCCACACGATGCGCCAAAAAAATCTGCTTCTAAAATATGATTCTCCCCTGTTGGTGTGAAGCTGGAGACTCCAGTCCTGGATACACGGTTCAGAGCACCCACAAATACAGTCAAGGTGAAGTAGCTAAAAAGTTATTCTCCAGTAAGTGATGGGTTTGTCCACCTCTTGGGGATGGGGGTTCCAGTGCCCTGTGACGCTCTAACACATCTTTGCATCCTTGAGCTGGCTGAGCAGCTTGGGCAGGGACCAGATCACGCCTCTGGTTTTCCTGAAATCTTCCTCCTCTGCAAACCTGTCCAGGGGCACAGTTCAGCCCTCCCCACAGCTAGAGCAGAGGACAAGGGCTTTCTCTCTGGCTCTGATCCAGGGGGACACCATCATACATCTTATTCCCTCCCCGGGCGCAGGTCAGCCCATCTTCATGAACCACGTGCTCCTCCAGCTCCTGGGTTTTGCAGAGCTTAAATCAATGTTTGCAAAGTCTTTGCAGCTGCTTGGGTGGAAAGTGGTATCGCAGTGCAAATATCACCTCATTAACAAAGAGGTTTTGTCATCTCTTGCAAGGCAGGGCTAGGGAGTGTTTATGGGAACGACATCCCTATGGTTCAAATTCATTTTATCTGCAAAACGCAGGAAGAAGAAAATAAAGCTTTGTTGCTGGCTCACTTTAATTGGGAAAGAAAATGATACCACAGGCTCTTTAATTTCATAGGAACACAGCACTATCTCAAAAGTGAGTTCAAGGATTTAGTAAGCAACAAAATGACTTTCCTCTCTGGGATGTTTGACTTGGGGCAGCTCCCGTGCCTGCTTTCCCTCTCAGCTTTCCCTGACTTACCCTCAAAGGTCTGGGTCACTTTGCTATTTCACATAAGGAAAAAGATGGTCTGCCCACTTGATGTACTTTCACGTCCCACTGCACACAGAAGTAAGGATGAACTCAGGGTTCAAGTTGAACCTTTCCTCATTTTGATTTTCTCTTGTGATCTGTGCTTGTGAAAACCACTGGGTGCCAGAGAGCCACCGTGAAAGCCTGGTCAAACGGCTCCAGACTTCTTGGGTCAGGCTTGTCAAGCTCCAGGACCCATTCTGGCCTGGCTCAAAACCTCCAGCTGAGAAATGAGCCAAGGACAGCCAGTTTGCCTGGTGTCCCACTGAAAATACTGAAAAAAATTACTCTTAAGGAACTGGTGGAGTTGTACTGTCTTGAAGCATCATCTGGTTCCTCTGGAGTTTCCCACTGCGATGAAAGCTTGGCAGATGGGTATGGGTTTGAGCTGCCCGGGGTACACGTGTGCCAGCCCTGCAGGGTCCCTGCTTGCTTGTGGAGGGTAGCAGAGGCCAGGTGAGCACTACTCTCCCCTGGGAGGGGTTCAAATCTGGGGTTTCACTAAACTACGACTTCCAAAGCAATCCCTTTCTCAAAGGACCAAGGATCCCGTCCTGGGGAGCGCATCCCTGGTCAGACCAGCCGACCCCAGGCAGATGCCACCACGGTCACCACCATGAGACACGCACAACTGGAACAGCCACCGCCACGCGAGGGGAAGGCGGTGCCGAGCAGCACCCCAGCTTGCACAAAGCACGTCCCAGTATCTCAGAGCAAGGACTGAAATATAACTTTCACTCCAGCTCAGCTTTTACCTTAAGGAGATGGGGAGATGTTCTGCTCAAAACCTGCTTTTCTCAGTTCCCATCTGCCTGAAGGCTGAGGAAGCCTTTGCTGAATAAACAGCACTTCTGTATGAAAAATAAACTCTAAGGTCTTACAATTCATCTTGTGCTGTAGCGGTGAGGATAATGAAGTAGGAGACTGGTGATCTGGCAGAAAACAAGCATATAAACTGTTTTCTCAGCTGACTAATGGTACCCTCAAAAGGTTGTGCAAGGAGAGCGAGCATCTTTGACACTCTCTGCAGAGGCAGACAGGAAAGGTCCCTCTCCTCCTGGTTAGGTACCGCAGCAGCTGATGATGGGCTGACAAAATTAAGATGCCTCTTGTCAAAGCTAGGGTGAGTTTTTAGGAGGTTGGTCCTAAAACCTCAACACATCTGATGCAGAGGACTCCAAGCCTCTCTCGTTCCTCTCCCACCACCAAAATACCTGCTGCTTTGGTACAAAGTGTTTTCAATATCTAGCAACTACTCTTTTTTTTTTTTGTGTGCGCCTTCCACAAGACAATAAGCATCATTTCAAGGAATAAGAGTCATAGAATCATAGAATCATTAAGGTTGGAAAAGACCTCAAGGATCATCAAGTCCATCCATCAACCCACCACCGCCCAACCCCCTAAACCACGTCCCTAAGCACCACATCTACACGTTTCTTGGACACCTCCACGGAGGGTTACTCCACCACTTTCCTGGGCAGCCTGTTCCAATGTCTGATCACTCTTTCAGTGAAGAAATTTTTTTCTAATATCCAGCCTAAACCTCCCCTGGTGCAACTTGAGGCCTCTTGTCCTATCACTTGTTACTTTAGAGAAGAGGCCGTGAGTTCAGCCTGTCTAGGACCAAGGGGCAGCGATGTCTCACTAGATCTCTCCTGACCAAACCACTGCCAAAGCTGGGGCAGGCAAACAGCACGAACCAAAGATGAGTGTTTTTAAGGACTCCAGCTCCACCGGTACAGAACATACAGTAACAAAACAACATCTGTTGGGCTTCAGGAATATTCTTCCTACAAGTTTTTATTGGCATGCCCTGTTTTTTGGTTTTTTTTCAAAACAGTGATGTATTTTTTCCTCCAAAATTTTAAAATAAAGCTCAGACTAAGTACAAATCTCCGCATTCCTGGGCCTTCAAGATAAACTATCCTTTTTTTGGCATGGATACATGTTTCCACTTGAAAACGGAACCTGACTGCAAAGAAACAGGAACCAAGCCAAGTGTCATCTGGCTTCAGGCTTCATGAACTGCCTTGGAAAAGCCGACGCCGTGCTGTGAAATGGCAGCATCAGAGTGCACTCCCCTCTCTGCCCACCTAGGAAGCCCTCCATCTCACGGTGTACGACTCCTTCCAACCAAGCTGCCTCTCCGTAAGCGATCAAGACCCAAACCTGCACTCACCAGAGTGATGCTGGAGACCACCACTGACCCCAAAGCTATATAAATCCCCAGCATGCTCGGGCTGCAGAAATAAGTTGCTCTGGAGACACTTTTACAGCCGTTGAAGATTGAGAAAGAGACTTACCATTTTTTTGATTTCAACCTTGGGGCTGGGTTGCGGGGGATGAGGAAGAGGGCTCTCATAGGATGCATGTCACAGAGAGCTGCAAAGTGCAAGAAGAGGCATTAAATACGGCGCAGCCTCTTGCAAACCCCCCGGGGCTTCCTAAAGAGTCTACACACCTACACACCCAACTGGGAAGACCCAAGTTTCCTCTGAAGCTATAAGACCTGCAGGGCAGGAGGATTTGCAGTGACAATCCCCTGCAGACCCTGGCCCTGGAGCTCAGGTGGGAGCTGATGTCCCCAGCCAAGCAGCACGCGTGTCCCCAGCACTGCCAGACTCAGCGGCAGGGGCCAGCTGGGGACACCTGCATGTCCCCAGCACCTTGCCAGGTGCTGACAGCAATGGGTCTGGAGCACGGTACAGCTGCACCACGTGCCACCACACTCTGCTTTATTTACTTGCATTTACCAGCATGCAAGGACGGTCCCAGGATAACGCAGAAAAACCACGGCAGTGACCATGCAGATGCACCGGCTGAACCCAGTGTGCCACTATCTGCGTCATCATGGAGGTCAGCAAAACAGCAGTGCTGAGGAGCAGTGTTTTACCTGCTTCCACTCATCCGCCCCTCCTTCATATGTATTTTATTTGAGGAAATGGAATCCCCGAGTCCTTAAGTGGCATGATGGGAGTCACACAGGGTCGTGTGCTTTGCCCATCCTGTCCCTTAAGCCATGCTGCCCTGGCAGCTTTGTCCCCAGGGACCCTGTGAGATCCATCTCAGCGAGCCCACGTTGCTTGGGAAAACCTTTGCACAGTGTTTCTTGCACAGAACCGAGCACCGGCTGACGCTCAGCAAATTCCAGCTCATTACCACCCAGGGTTAATCAAAGCAGAGCAACGCATCTACTTACGGGGAGCGCCTTCCGCCATCTCGATGGCCGTTATCCCCAGAGACCACAAGTCGCTCTGTAAAAGAAAGGAGAGGGACATACGTGATGCAGAGAAGCATTGTCACAGCAGTGGGCACCAGGCAAGGGGGGAAGCATGGCTCTCCCCAGCTCCTGGAAGAGCTGGTGACAAACTACCCCCCAGCTTCACAGCTGGGGTAACCAGCAAACCTGGCTGCTGGCTCCCTGCTTAAAGCTGGGTGATACCTACAGGGATTTGACACAGCTCCACAGAAAACAGGCTGCCTGGAAGAGATTAAAAATGTGAAGTATCTTGAGGTACCCCAGGAGGCTTTTGTATGATGGACTGCTCACTAAATAGAAGCCTGAAAAGCGGTGTTCTCACAGTGGGAGGAGAAACAGGCACTTTTATTTACCCTGCTTCCAAACCTTTCTCATCCCACATGGTTGGTTAAATCTCCGGAATGACCAGAGCACAGAGAATGCACCTATTCGGGAAACTCCTTTGATTTCATATTTATATTACTCTTCCTTCCATTTTCTCCCTTGCAGACAGAGACATTTGCATCCCCAGCTCCCTACCAGAGAGCAGTGGTGAGCTCCCCTCCAGCATCTCCTCCCCACCCCACCATCACTGACGAGCTGTGGCTGCACCTCTAGATCTGGTAACAAGCCCCAAAGGATGGCTCAGCTCTCCTGGACAGCAGCAGAGACAGAGACAGTATGTACCCGGCAAGAAAAAACGAGCACCTTCCCTAACAGCACTGCCACAACTTGTTTTTTGGCAAAAGGCGGATAATTCATTATTCTGGACACCCTGTAAAGGGCTGCTAATGATGCACAACTCAGCAACCGACACAGCAGGAACAGGACCCGGACCCATTTTGATGTCTCCATCTCCAGCGCATCCTCTGACATGCCTCCAGGGAGGTGGAGAGACCTGCCTGAGAAAGGAGGGCATCGGCGGCACAGGCAGGAGCTGCAGGTGCACCAGGGACCAGAACAAGCCTGATGCTATGGAGCTGCTGCTGATGTTTGCTGGAGACCAGGTAAACTCCGCTCAGCACATCAAAACCAGTAAATGTTGTAAATAGGTATATCTCAGGGCGGAAAGGATGGACTCTGCCTTCCACCCTTCCTCCTGCACCTCCAGCTCTGGTGTCTCACTCTCCCTTTGCCCTGCTCTCTGCCATGTCCCCACAGTCCCACTTCAGTTTTCTGCTCACCATTGCAAGAACTGCCCTTTCCAAACCACCTCAAGCTTCTAAACCTGCTTAGCAAGTAAATCCCAGAAAGGTTGTTTTTCCCAGCACAGAGCCCCAAAAGCTCAGACAGAGCTCGAGAGAGCCTCTAGGGACCACAAGCACCTTCTCACATACACCATCCAGGAAAGACAACTTGCATTTTCAATTTCAAAGCACTTTTCCTCATTTTTAACTCAAGTTCTCCCCTAACAAATGCTGTCCTTGCTAAACATCTTTGTACCTGCTTAAAAATTCTCTCTCAAATCCTACTCCCAGCCCTTTCGCAGGACAGTCTCATCCATTCTTTGTTTCAGGTCAGCTGGGATTTCTGCTGCATACTTAATTATCGCAGTCTTTCCACATGATTCAGCACACATGACCCCCTCCCTTTGGGCTGCTGCTGAACTCCTTCCAAATTCCTACTGTGTCTTTCCATATTGAGGTGCCCAGTATTATACGCAAGATGCCAAGTGATCTTAAAGCTGGAGCAATATAGAAAGGGATTATCACCTCTCTATGTCTCCCAGAGAAAGCAGAACACTCAGCGGGAAGCACGCATTTTATAATGATCTGGAATTCAGGGTTTGGTTTTTTTTGTGGAGGGGTTTTATTTTTGCGTCTGAAAAGCTTTTCAGCCTACCCAGCAAAAAGACGCTGCACTAATATATTTGCATTGTCTTGATTTGGGAAAGGAAGCAAGCTTCCTTTTTTTTCTTCCCCTCTTGATTCTAAGCTTATTGACAAGGTATGTCTAAAAAAAAAAAGGAAAACTGGCTGGAGGAAAAACCAACAAATAACCTCAACAATGTGGGGTTTCTATGTGTTCTTTTTTAAAGTGGTTTATTTTTGTGAGGAGGTATTTACTGCCTCCTTCCATAGATTACACAGGCATCTCTTTCTGGCTAAGAAAACAGTGAGATCAGAGGCTTTTTGTCCAACAGATTAAGCCTGTGAGGATTCCTTTTTTCACCCTATAAATCTCATCTTTTGTATTCACTATTTTAAGCCACCTGGCTAAACCTGAAAGCATCTGATTTGCATTCCTTAAAAAAAAAATTATCATTTACATTTTCCCCCTGACACTTCAAAGCAAGAGCATCAGGTGCAGGGGTGTGATCCGGAGTACAGACTAATGTCCAGTGGCTCCCACATCACCATGAGCTCTGAAAACACCCCGCAGTGAGTGTGTCGGCAGCAATCAGCCTTCTGTTTCATACCTCCAGCCAAGGGAAAACGGTCAATGCCAACTTCAGAGACACAAGCGCCTGGCTCGCTACGAGCGTTTGATCCTTGGGGACAATAGAGGGATTCTGGTCCTGGCGCTTGTGCATCAGTCAACGGCATATTAAGTGCCCTAGTTATTCTGGAAAGAGGAAAAACCTCAGGGATTTCTGAGGGTAGAAAGTAGCCTATGAAGAGATCAGCCCTTTTTTTAAAAAAAATAATAATAAAAAGCTGCAATTAATTAGAGCGCTGGAGCAGGCGGCTGTCAGTGGAGAAGCGGTGAGAGTGGCTAATGCGGGCTGCAGCCCTGCTACGAAGCGCTGAGGAAATGCCTGTTGTAATTGGTTAATCAAAGACTACTAAGTAACTGCAGATTAAACTATTTCTACATGTCCTTATCGTTAATGATTTATGTAACCTGGAGTCTGAACTCACACTGGAGAGCTGCTCTCTGGAAAACCATCAGTTCAAAAGTTGACTGATGCACTCAAATAGCTGCGATACAGAAGCATTGCTCAGTTACTTTAAAATCTTTCATCTCTTAAAAAAATTTCTCTGAGTGATTGGTAATTGCACTCCAAATCGTACCACGATGGTGGGCTGCTGCACTATTACATTGTAATGTCCTACTGTTAGAAAGCAGCTACCTAGCTCCAAACCAAAGGGTCTCAAAGTCCTTTTTAAACATTTCCTTGTAAAGAGACCTCAGAAGGCACACAAACAGAGGCACACCAAGCTTTGTACATCTTAGCTTCTCCCCTCAAAGCTCAGGTGCTAGTGTCTTGTTTTCCTCCCTGGACAGGCTCAGTGGACCTTAGGGGGTTTGGAGCTAGAAATTCAAGTTCTGGATGCTTCAAAAGACCAAGGGACAAAAACCAAGGGATGTTTCTACAGACGTGCATCCAGAAACCTGCAGTAAGGCAGAAGCAGGCTAAAATATATTAAGCTCTCCTTGCTTTCAACACTGGACCTTGCTGTAGTCTGAATGGGCAAGTGGGACTCGTCACCCTCCCGTGGACCCATTGCACGGCACAGGGCTCTGTGCCACATCAGAACTCAGCAGTAACGCTGTGCTGCCACCGATCCGAAAATAAAACTTCAAACAGGCAACAGAGACATGTGAAAAGTAGGTCAGCCCCCTGAACGTCCGATTGTGTGGCAGCCTTCAGATCTCCCTATGAACACCAGGCTGCAGGCCAGAAGATGTGATTCTGCCCTTTCTAAACCCGACCTGACTTCTCTCCAGAGTAAACAGAGCAAACGCAACACGTCTGACTGTAGTATTTAAACACGCGGCACTGAAAAGCAGGCTAGCAGGTAAGAAGCCTCCGTCTGACACCTTTCTCAGCATGGGGAAAGACTTCTTCACAGTAAATTTGGATACGTGAACAGCACAACAAAGATCCACATCGGGCCTGAACTGGCATCTCAAAATCCAACAGCCAGAAAGCAGGAGGAGACTACACTGCCTGTCAGTATTATTTTGCAAAGCTGCAAGAATATACTGAATTCCTAAGTGCTCACGTTCACGGTACTGGGACATAAAATCTGAGACCATACCAAGCACTTTCTTCAGATGTTTATGTTCACAACTCTCATCACAAACACCGGTAGGTGCTGCTTTAATTCCCTGCTTGCCTTATTCATGAATGTTCTAGACTTTGCAAAGATTACATCTGTAAAGAGGTGTAAAAGAGTAGGAAGATGCTCATTTAGCTACCTTGAAGTCGTAAGTGGCATCAGGATTTTCATCGCAGGCAATGACCTCGGGGGCCATCCAGTAAGGCGTTCCAATGAAGGTGTTCCTCCTGCCCACCGTTCTGTCCAGCTGAGCGCTGACACCAAAATCCACTGTGGATCAGAGAGACAACGGGGCATTGTAAGGTAAGGTCAGAGTTTCTTCCTGTGACTGTGAAACTTTAAGTTCACGCAGACCAACTCCTTTGCACGGTCAGGAGAGAAAGGAGGCCAGGGACATTCCTGTTCGATCTCTGCTGGGATCAACAGAGGTCAGTCAAGGACAAACCTGATCATCTCATGTCCAAGAAGCCCTGCGCCCTCTCCTCCTTGCCAGGAGGCAATGAAAAGAAATCACAGCTCTTCATACTAATGAGAAACAGGGTTAGCAACATGAATAAGCAACAGCCTTTGTTCTATGCTTTCTCATTTGAATTAAAGCCTGACAAATATTGGGAGAAGCCTCATTTCTCTACCTAAATTATTGCTGGACATGGCAGAAATGCAAAAGACTTAAGGAACTAAGGGCCAAGGACAAAAGCTCATAGGGAAATGTCAAGCAGAGAGCTGCAAAATGAAGCAAAAACTGATGAAATCAAATCAATGAGAGAATACTCTTATGGTCCACTAAGTTCACTTTGTGCAACACAATGGTTGGAGATTTGCCCTGGAGAATTTCCTCTCGGAGGGGAATCTTCACCAGCATAAAGTCAAACGAGCTGGTGGTGCCATCTGTTAAGCTGGGGTTTTATTCTGCTGTAGAGAGGAAAGACAGAGGAAAACAAGGCTTGCACCTCACTTTACCAGTGTAAGGGATCTTTCATCACTAGTATAAATTTAAACCCACAAAGACAGCCTTAATAACATCAGTATTGGACAAGTGTGGATACCAGTACATCATCTCTGCTTATCTGCTGTATTCCAGATGATCTTCACATGAATGCCTGGTCTTCTCCAGGGTGACGAACATCACATATGAAATATGAAATTCAGAGTAGTTCTTGCAAATTAAGCTCTCTCCAACAGGTTGGCTTGGAAAACAAATCTGGATTACGTGACATTAAATTGACTGGACTCTGATCCCATAGGACACTATAGGGAACAGTCTACTGTAACGGCTGGTGATGCACACAGGCCAATTTTCAACCCAGGGCATGAAAAAATGGTCTTGATTGCTTAACCTGTATCTGATGGTACTGCTGCCCAAACTACCTATCTGAACAGAAACAACACATCTTTGTGTGCAGAACTTGGCCATCAACCACCAGCAGTTTCTTGCACAGCACTTGGTCAACACCCAAGGTTATGTTATTGAGGTTGGCACGACGAAAAACACAGGGTAGCTCTCAGGATCCATCCCTGTTCTCCAAGTCATGTACAAGTGAGTTTTGCTGCTTCTCTCCCACCAGCCCACTTGCAGTTTCCAAGAGTTTGAACCCACCCTTACCTAGTTTAACTTCTGCATTTTCCGTCAGCAATACGTTCTGTCCCTTGATGTCTCGATGAATGACTTTGTGCTGGTGTAGATGACTCAAGCCCTAGAGAATTCAGAGAAAGGTTAGAGGAATCCAAGTTCAAAGCATGTTATTTTCTGACATTCCTCCTCAACCAATTACGCTCCAGAAATGGAAGATTCACAGTTGGAGTTAAGCACTTGAGAATGTTTTTGCTTATCATGTGTTCAAAACACTATATCACACATTGGGAGGTCATGCCTGGCAAGCGAGACACCCATTGACGGCTACATGTGCTGCTCTCCCCATAGCAGGAGACAAGAACCACCAATTCTATAGAGATTAAACCCAACCTTTCAGGTTCTCCAGGAACCCATATTAACCCTAATTCCTCCTTATCTCTAGAGGTATTTCCCCCATGTGCTCCCTTGCCCTAGGGAGCCATTTCTGTGGCAGAAACAACAGAATGGTTTTGTCTCCCTTTCTGTATTTCCACTATCCAGAAACTGAAGAAAACAATTCTCTTGTTATACCGGTCCAATAAACAGGACTTTAATACACTGATAAGCTTGTATTAAAAAAGCTACCATGCAAATACAAATATGATAACTTGTACATATCCCTAATGGAGATATAGCTCAAATTAAAAGCCTCTCTCAAAGGCTAAAGGTAAACTAGCTTTTCTGTTGTGCTTTTTTATTAGCTCATTAATTTCTTTTTGCAACCTACATTTTTATTTTGTTCACTTATTATTTCAGTTTCAAAGTAACATCCACCTATATTGCCAGCTTAGTAAAAATATGGATTACTTCAAAAACTAATTTCGCATTAGGTTTACATTTTACATTAAACATTCATACTCAATGAAGAAAATAACTTCTGCTTTCACTACTGGTAGTTATTAGTCATTTTACGCTTGTTACCTTGGGACAGTGCTGTGGAATACATTATATCTTTACGGGAGCCCTTTTTTAGCCATGTTATACCTAGTTAGAGGCACCTTTGTGCACTGGAGGCAGAGCAAAAATTTAATGGAATTTCAAAAAATCCCGTAAGAGTGCAAGATCGAGCCTCGTGTTAGAATTACAACTGGTCCTCAACATCTGAACCAAGAACAAGACACCTTCTGCAGCACAAAGGTGGGAGCCTTCCATCACCTGAAACCCCACAGAGGTCACCAGCCAACTGCCCCAACGCACGGCCACCACGCGAGCAATGACACGCGATGGTGGCCCTGGGACGTGGGTCAGCGGCTGGGTTCTGACTCACTGCCAGGGGCTGTTTTAAGAAGTAGGCTCACAGAGCCCAGACGTTTAAAATAAGCCCATGTAACTGTGGTTTCCTGGCACTGAAAAGCAGTGTCCATACCACAACCGATTAGCTACAGCCCCAGTGCCTTCTGCACATCACGTTGATGCAGGCGGTGGCATTCAGGGTCAACAGAGAAGTGCTGTGTCACCCCTGGACGCCAGCAGCAGCCTCAGCAGTGCCACACACAGCCCTTTGGAGCAATCGTTTTGCCTTCTTTTCTTTGAGTGGCTCTTTTACAGCTTTCCTTCATGTGCCCAATTTTTCCGTTTTCTTCTGCACAAAAATCTTGGTTCACAGAGTGATAGATTTTAATGTTGGGCAACCATTACGATCACATCATCTGACCTCAGGTGTGCAAAACGCAAGCAAGCCTTTGCTGGAGCTGCCATCTCCCAGTACATGAAACTTTAGCAAGGCCCATTTTAAGACATTCCAGTCAAACGTTTTTCTTGTGGGTATAAAAGCCACAGAATCCTCATTAAAGCCAGAGACATGGATTTAATAAAACCTGGGGTGCTTTTTAATAATAAAGATTCTTTCCACTGACTTTTTGAGTCCTCACCTTCCTGCTAATTAGAAATGTAATTCTGATGTAAATAAATCTTTGTCCTACTAATACTAAAGGAAATTATATTTTTGTTGAAGGAAAAAGAGGGTTAAAAGTCAGGGAACTAACAGAGTTAAAAGGCATTAAATAAGGCTTATTTATTATGCATCATGCAAGTACATGAATCATTCATGCCTACCGGCACCAAAGAGGCTCCAGCCCACGGCAGCGCGGCAGCCACAAAGCCTGCAGAGCCAAAGGCTCTCCATGACCCCCGAGCACAGGGTGCGCTACTCCAACAACCCCAAATATTCAGCTCCCTCTGGACACGTACCCGTAAAATCTCTCTGCAGATATAGGCAATCCACTCCTCCTTCAAGGTGTTTCCCTTCGTGTTCTTGATGAGGTCAGTAACGGAGCCCGCGCCGCAGAACTCCATCACCAGCTGCCAAATGGAACAAAAATGCAATTACAGCAATGACACCAACAGCACCCACCGGGCTGCCCGGCCCCAGGGTAGGACCCCGATGCTGGCAACATGGCCGTGGGGACACTGCAGTACTATGCAGAGCCACTGGGACATAATTATGAACCTATCAGCTTTTAATCAATGAGGGTTTTGTTATAAAAATGAAACAATAAAAGGCTGGAAGGCTTGTAAGGCTTGTTGCTCTCCAGGATAATGGAAACAAGAAACAGGAATCAGTCCAGTGCTGCAAATCAGGAGAGGAAACCTGAAATCTTGAAATCTCAGATCCTACCACTACACACCCTTCTTTATACTTATTATCAATGTTTAGTATCAATATTTAGTATCAACAGCAATACAAACAAAATTCTACCTCTTGTGTATAAGCTCTTCAACTTCGAAAATATGAAGGCAATGAGACAGATGTTTGAAAACTTCCTACAACCTTAAAAACTAGAGATACTTTTCAAATATTTTTTTTTACCAGGAGGTCTTTGCTTTTGACCACCTTTTACCTTCCTTGAGGGAAGGCTACCGTGCAGCTGGAGTCCTACCGACTGGTGCGACTGGGCACCACTGCTCCTACCACTTAAAGTTTCACAACATCAAATACAGAAGTACAATGATCTAACTCAGGCCCAAACCTAATCTCCTAATCTTGTCATTGAGCAACTGTGAAATAAACCTTACAAAAATAGCACGGGATGTGAGCCTGTTCCCAGGAACATCGCAGATCCCCAGGGTGTGCAGGAGCTGTCTGTGGGCTCCAGAAAGCAAGCACAGCCCGTGGATGCAACAAGCCTCCTCCAAGACCTGTAGAAGTGTTTCTCTCAGATGTGAAACCACATTTTCCAAGAAGATCAGCTTGCTCGTAAATGATATTCCCTTTCAAGTCATGTCTTGCCAGAACCTTCAATGTGCATGTTTAGTTTCTTATCACATCAAGCTTACATGGCATTTAATGTTCTCCAAGCAAGTGACGTCACTTTATTAAAAGCATGGGCCAAGAGGAGAAGAGAAAGAAACAGGAGAAGGCTTACTTCTAACCAAATTGCTCCAACGCAGTGATGTAAAAGACTATAATAAATAAACGATCATAAAATCCAGAGTACTGCTAGAAGCCTTCAGGTTAAATAAAATACTTGAGCAGTCTACACCTTAGTTGGCTTTGACCACACTCCCATCTTTAGTTTTGACATTAACTTTCTCTTCTCTTCCCAAACTGACAGCTGAAAATTTCTTTCTATATCCCTCATACATCAGGAAACTGGCTTCAAGAAATAGATGTGTGACGAGCCAAAGTCTGCCCTGTGCGAAGGCAAGGAACGCTGCCACAGCGCTTGCAGCTCTTCCACTGCAGCAGGAGACCAGCGATCCAGCTGGGTCACTGGGACACGGCATCACTCATGGGTTAGTCATTGCTCATCGAACAGGGAATAATGGAACAACTGGTTTCAAAGTCACTTTTCCTCTCTTTCTTCCCTTTGGCTCACTGACACATGGTGAATATCAGCGTCTGCACATGTTTCTTATTAAACGAACATTTGGGATACCATGGCAGTGAGCATGGAAAGGAAAATGATGGATGGCTGAGCCAGCCACAAACACTTTCCAACCCAAAAGGCTGACCCTCTCCAGCCTCCTCCCATGGAAATTCACCCACAGGCTCCCACCAGTGCTGGAGCAAGAGGAAGAGGAAGGGCACGCTACACCATGTACGGCAATCACAATGATTAAAGGAAGATGGAAGAAATCCCATTAAATTACACAGTGCCTCTGTTAATTTGCCAGATTATCTTTATGGAGCTGATAGTTCACTCGGTCCTCTATTATCTCCCTGATTTCCACAGGGCAAAGATTAATTTTGCACCAGGCAGTGAATACTACGGCCACCTGCTGATGTACCCCAAATCTGCAGTTGTGAGATCTCCTGGACATCGAAGAAAAAGAGAGGGAAAGAGAAAGATAATCCTAAGAGAAGTGTTTCCAACTTGGCTGTTTAAGAGCTGCACAGTCCTGTAATGTCCCCAGGAAAACATCCAGCGCCAGCAGACCTCTGGCAGCACCAGCAGGCTCCAGGTCCAGTGGGCAGGGCCACGGGGGCTCAGCAGCACACGTCCTGTGAACAGCAAGGCGCTTCCCCAAAGCTCTGCCATGAGTTCTCCAGAAGAACCAGCAGCAGAAAGATGACGAGGCTGCCCGAGGATCTGTCCGCAACAGAGGGCTGATGGACACCCCATGTGAAAACCCACCATTTCCAGAAGGTTTGGATGGAACGGGAGGAAAGCCAGCTGCTGCGGCACTTAGCCGCACTGTGATCCCCTCACGCCCTTCTGTTCTCCTGTTGCTCCTCAGATGGAAGGATGCTACAGAAATCCCAACTAGAACTCATACCATGCAGCCTCCAAAGCAAGGAAACACAGACGATGGCTAAGGCCAGGTGAGACCTCACCCGCAGCACAGCATGTTCTGCTGGGCGATGGAGCCCAGGAACGATCAATGCACACTGGAGCAGGTACAGGAAGATGAACAGGTCTTCTCAGAGGACCTGAGGACTTGCTCAGCCAGCCAGGGGATGGATGGCTCTGGGATACGAGTGTATACTGGCAACAGTAGGGACAGGTAAGCACCAGAGAGAGAGAAGAACAAGGTAGATATCGACATAATATCAACACACCAACACCCTACGGGTATATTTAGGTTGGAAACCAACCAGCAGCCTTCCAGGAGAAAAGAAAGGGAACCAAAAGTTCCAGATGATTTTAGGACAGAACTTGGTATACTCAGGAAAGCCTTCAAAAGATACTTTCTTACCAGTTCCTTGTTTCCAGGCGAGTGCTTTGCCCTGCACACACCTGCATCATTACCAATCTTGTTAAAGGATGAAGTAATGATGGGGTAAGACAATAAACTTGAAATGCAGATTGAATTTTTATTAACCATAATTAAAATCATCATCAAGATGGGCTAAAGGTAAGACCATCTTCAGAAATTTAATTTGCAAGGCCATTTATTGAGGAAGTATTTTTAAATACAGTTCATTTAGCATTTACTTAGCTCTTCCTATCAGGCTGACAGTAAACTTCATAAGCAACGCAAATTCAGAAGCGGCAGCTGTAAATTTCTGTGTTCTGCTGTCTCACTAATTTTTTTGTTTAAAGAGCGGTCACGGCTTTCAAATCAACCACAACTTTCTCCAGTTTGGAAACAGCCAGTAAGACCCCTGCTCCCATCGTCACTGTACATTACGTGGAAGGGCTCAAATCAACCACAACTTTCTCCAGTTTGGAAACAGCCAGTAAGACCCCTGCTCCCATCGTCACTGTACATTAATTACGTGGAGGGGCTCAAACCTGAGCATCCCCAGTGCATAACCCCCAATCCAGCTGATGTTGAACCACTCCAGTTTGTCCAGAGGAACCCCCCAAAATCATCCAACTCCCGTACTCCACAAGTCAAACCCTATTGTGTTCCTATTCTTCACCCCACAAACAATTTGATTTCTGTTTTTGAAGTTACAGGAAACAAGCACACACCAGCCCCAGGCTAAATGCTGCTGGAAATCCTTCTTTCTGCTGTGTGTGTCATCAGAGCCCTGGTGCCATGCAGGGCCACCCAAGCCTCCCATCCCACCCCACAGCCCTGCAAAAGGGCCCCATCACATCCCACACACCACGGCACCTGGAGCCAGTGATGGAGCATTAAGAGACCTTGACTTGGTGGATCAGCAGAAAAGCCAATGCTCATTTCAGAAACAGAAATATTGATCGAACTGGTATTAAGCAGCAACTGAAATATTCAGTAGGAAGAGAAGCAGAGGTTTTAACTGCTTGTGCTGGTGCTACAGCAGCACACCTGGGTGGGCACAGGGGGGCCAGCGCTGTTCTGCTCTCCCCTCTGACAGCAGCATCAAACTGCTCTTGCACATGTTCATAAATAAATGACTTGTCTGGCTCTGCCCTGCCTACACATCCCTGCACGTCGAGGCCAGACAAGCAATTCATGTCCCTTAGGGAGCCGGCAGGCAGCTGCCGCCACGGGTCCTGAGCAGGCTGAAAGCTTTGGGATGGCAGTGAAAGGAGCTGGGCTCACAGCTTTGCAGTGTTTACAGCACTGACATCGCTTTGAAGAGGAGTGAGAATGAAATAGTGTTGGCTTACTCAGCCAGACAGTAGTAGCAGAAAGCATCTCTGCTCACCCCGGGCTCTCGGTCGGGGGCTGGAGGAGCAGCCCCACTCCCCCTGCACCTCCCCGGGACTGCAGGGCTTGGAGGGACTGGACAGAATCACAGCTCCACTGAAAACCATCCCCTCTCAAATGTTTATGATGCAAGGTATCAGCAACTGCCCCAAAATACTCTTCAGTGCCTATAAGCAGGTTAGGAGTGATCCTGCTCCGAGCTGCACAGTGCAACCCAGGGCTTTGATAACTGGTGCCATTTAGCAGCCACCTTTGGAGCCTCGCTGCCCCCTTTTTGCTCTCCAGATCCCCCATGTGACTCCATTTGTACCACCCTGCAGCGATCCAACGCGCTACGGCTCGACACGGTGAAAAGCACATTGCAGCTACGCAGTGACAGTCCCGAGTGCCGCCAGCTGCAGCGGTGCCACCCTGACACAGCCTCTGGTCCTACATCACCCCAACTCCTTCTTCCCCAAAACTGCCCCAGATCACCCGCTGCAGAGGAGGCCATCCCACCGGCTCTGTCCCCGTGGGGTCCCTGCCTGTGCTCACCACCAGCAGCTATTTGGCAACCTGCCTTTTAGCAATCTTTCCCCCCTTCACGACAGATGCAGCTCCGGGCGCAGGCAGGTTTGCCATGGCAGCCATCCATCGGCAGCCAGCGTCACTAGTCCTTGGGGACCAAGCACCAGGCGGGCTCTGTCCTGGGTTGTCTCTGCCCCGGGCTGCCACCAGCCCCCCTGCGCTCTGCAAACCCCTGTCCACCCCAAAGCCAGTGCTGCTGCCCATGCACGGCGAGGCTTCTCTGCTCACAGTTTCAGTGCACCGTGGATGGCAAGGGCAGGTGACGAAGAGGCAGCTGAGCAGCATCCCGGCTGCCCTGCGGATGTATATGGTGTGCTAATGTATGGGAAGGAAGCAGAGGGCCTGCAACTTCCAGCGGCCATCAGTGTGGGCAATGTGCTGGGGAGGGGTCCTTTGGTCACCTCCCACATCAAGTTCACACTTCCTAATGAATGCCCCATCCCCCATCGCCACAAAAGCCCCCAAAGTATCTCAAAACACTCCCCCACTCCTCCAGGTTATGTGCAGCCTGGTAACCTGTATCTTAGACCTGTGAGATGTGCAAGGGGAATTTAATGAGTTTAACTCCAAGAAGCAGCAGTTAATGGATAAACTGAGTCCCTCACCATCCCCTGGGTCATTTCCCCAGTTTCTGCAGTCCCCCCTCCCTCTTTGCCCCCCTGCATCACAGGCTTCCCCGGCAAGGACTCCCTTGTCTTGGTTAGAGATAGGCACAATCCCCAGCTCCCCCAGAAAGCAACACTTTATCCAACACAGGAATAAGCCTACCTCCTATTTTAATCTTTTTAAAAAATATTCCATAAAGGTTGTCCCTGTGACTTTTATGTCCTTTTTCTTTACTAATGTATCAGATTTGTTATGCACATCTCCATTGTGCTAAAATATGCTCCACGTGTCCCTCTAATTTCAGGAGAGCTTGCCTGTTTAGTAAGCTCGTCTTTCAGGGCAAGTGGCTGCTATCGCATGGAGCAGCAGCACCGAAAGACCTGCTCTTCACCGCGGCAGAAGCGATGACAATACTTCATGTCAGAAGCCCGCCGTGTTTTTGAGAGATCTTAATCTCCACTGAAAGAGCTCCCTGTTTTTTATTTCCGTATCAGCCTCCTGAATGTCGATAAAAAGAATTACTTGGGCATTATCAGAAACCGTTTTATTTCAACAAAGGGCCAATGAAAAATAATCAAGCCTTTATCTGTGCGGCAAGACTGATAGAGTCCGCGCAAGTCCTAATTCAATCAGATCCTGAAACAACAGCTATTTAACACAGCGACACCAGCACACCTCTCCTCCACGGCCAAGGAGCTTTCCCGTGAATACCTTCACCAGCCCCAGCACTGGGCAGAGACAAAAAAACCCCACACCCCAGCACACTTCAACGCAAGGAAAGCAGCTTTTACAACATTTTTTTTTTCACTAGCCCATGAGAAAGGCCCCAAAATTGCAAAGAGAGGTAGTTGGTCTGGAAGGAAATTCAGATTATCTGCTCTGCCCTTCCTAGGGGCCAAGAGAAAAGGACACAGCTGGGTGATGAATACCTTCCCCCCTCGCATGGCTGGGTGAAAACCAGCGGAAAGCTCAGGTTCTCCTCCTGACTGTGGCCATCTGAAGGTGATACAGCACGTACAGCATCCTCTGCTGTTTCAGGATGATGAGGGTTTGATAAAAGAGCCTCTTAATCCAAGGAGTCTTCTCTTTTTGGACATTTGGGCTGCTCTGGATGGGCAAATCATTTAAAACCCATTATTTTATTAACGCTTGTATATATGCCCAGAGCTCTCTGCACAGGAGCTAGAGGAATGAAAAAAAAAACCCAAACCCTCTTCCCTGATCAGACTGTGCCAATCCCAGACCCAAGCAGCGTAGGGGCACTGGGCAGAGCCCAGCTCCGGGGAGGGCTTCCCTGACTATTTAGGCCTTTGGCATACAGCTGTTGGGGCTTTTTTTCCCCCCCAGGCCCTCCAGCAGCACAAGGGGAAATGCTGGGGGCTGGTCTTCTGTTTTGCTTTTTAAAAAAAAAAAAAAAAAAAAAAAAACACAAATTATGAACCAGCTAAAGCCAAATAAAATTTCACAGGCATTTGAAAAGCCATTTCTCAGCTTTCTCCTTGCTGAATCCCAGGACAGCTGCAAAGAAGATGTTTTTTAAGAGTTCTCATCAAAAATAACCCCAGCACCCAAGTAAGAAAAGCCCCTGGAGTCCAAGCCCACAAGATTTCCCAATAATTCAGTGTACCAGGAAGTCTCAGGTGACAAAGCGGCACAGAAGCCCATCAGCTCCATTTCTGTCCCAGGAGGAACATCTTCCAAA
>NW_010125668.1:55952-75455 GCF_000699245.1 Pterocles gutturalis | reverse complement strand
CCCACCACCCCTGATGTTCTGGCATGTGGATGCAGGTGCAAACAGCTGGAGCCACTGAACCTTTTGCTGCAATAAAGCCCAGATTACATGGAAACTAAAGGCAAGAGCGTTCTGCTGCTCTTCAGCATCTCCACGGCCTCCTGGATGAACCATGGATATTTGTTACCCCTGTAAAATTAGGCTCTAGTGACCTTGTTCAGGCACAGAAAAGAACTTTAGAAACAATGCATGGGTAAGGCAGAATTGACTGGATTTACAAGACTGTGAGGAAATAAATGCTATTTACACCGCAGGACAACATCCAGGTCACTATATTTAAGATAATGCAAACACAGCCTTCCCTTAATCCTGCCCTAACCAAAGCAGGGTCTCAAACCACTGCTCAGATGCCCATGGGTGCTGCAGGCTGTTGCTCCACAGACTCAGATCAGTGCAGCCAAGCTCGGAATACAGCACAGAAACCTGAATTAATTTTTGATCCCGACCCGCAGTGCCTGCTGCCCTGCCTGGCCCCGCCAGCATCGGCTGCCAGTAAGGAGGGGGGCTCTGACACCCCGGCTGTCTCTGGAGTTGGATGGCAGATTTCAACTCTGTCCCCCATGGTATGGGAATGCCCAATTAATAACTGAGAAGCCACTGACAAGGGAAGCAGTGGGAGGAGGCAGGCAAGGATTTATGGAGAGGCAAAGCAGCTTGCAGCCCTTCAGCAATATGAGGCACCTTCACCGAAATGGCTAAAAAGCCGCAGACCCTCCTGCCCTTCCTCCGCCATCCTCCTCCTCGTTATTCGCCTGCGCTGGCTCCGTGAAATAAGCACAAGAAGCAACACTGAGAGCTGGCAGCAATCACGTGCATCCAGCATCCTCCACCCAGCCTCCATCTTCCCAGCAACACCCCCAGCTCCCTCCAACTGTTTTTTTGATGTATTGCTTTTCATAGGACGGACTCATTTTCAATTGAATAGTATAACAAAGATGTAGTTAATGACAATTCAGAAGAAAAATGCTTTTATCATCAGTCTGCAAGGATTTTATGGCAATACGGAGAAGCATTTTGCAGTGCAGGAAGAGCCTTTACAAAGCCACGACTTTGAAAAAGACAGATGCAAAATAAGACTTTTTGTACAATACGGGTGGTGGTAAGAGGACAACACAGAATAAATTATTTGTGTCAAAACCCTGTTATTTTAAAGAAAAGAAAGCAACTTACCCAGAGCTGATCATCCATTCCTGGTGGGTTCTTTTTAATAAAAGCACCATAATATGTAGCGATATTTCGGTGGTGAGAATACTTCTTCAGCATGTTAATTTCTTGTTTGATCTCTTCCTCTTCATCCTGGGATGAGGCGAAAAGACAAGAAAAACAAAACCAGAGGCCCTCAGAGACTGCACTTCACGGGCTTCCAGTTCTCTCTGTATGAGGGTGAACTTCCAAGCACCCCATTTCTGACCAGCCTCTCCCAAGTTTTCTTGCACCATTTTTTCCAGACACTTTTTGCAGTGGAGTCCTAGGAGCCAGAGGTCTGGACTGGAGACTAATAGGCTGCTCCTTGAGCAAAAAGCCAAGGAGAAACCACATGCTTTGCCACATGCCCTGTTGCATTTCTGAACCCTGACCTGGACAGATCTTCAGGCAGTGTGGATCCCGAAGGTACTGGCAGAGTTTAAGGTGGGCAGCATCCTCTCGCATGGGTTAATGACCCACCATCCCCCTGTGCTGCTCCAAACCCTGCAGCACTGGCGGGAGCAGAGAGCCCCAGGAAGCTCTGAGCAGGTGAATATCGGCAGGGGTAGGTACTGCCGGGAGGGGCTGGGCAGGCAAAGCAAGGTCTGGCCAGGAGCTGAACCCTCGCGTGGAGACATGCTCTCCATCCAGAGGTGCACCAGTGCCAGGCTTTGGAGTCATGGTCAAATTACATGTCTGCAGCAGTTTAGACATTCCTCCATCTTTTTAAACTAATTCCTTTATAATCCATATCATAATTGATACCAGTGAATGGGATGGAAGATCTGGATAAAATAAAGCTTTATAAATGACTCCAAAAGTGACTCCCTGGACCATTTGCACTGTGGCTGGAGGACATGGCTCTCAATCTGACTTCAGCATCCACAGATATGAAATACAGCCAGTCCCCTACCACATCACAGGCTTGCTCTGTCTCCTCTGTGGTCATCTCCCATCCTGCCCAAGCCTAGTCCTTCCTCCTGAGCAGCCTGCAGTCCATGGCTATGGACTGGTGGCATCCCTTCAGAGGACACGGAGCTCTCACCTCCGCACCTCCACTGATCCTGCCACCACCTGCTAGATAGCTATGTCTCCACTCGGGCAATACTGGGGTCACTCAAGGCTGAGAAGAAGCCACAATGGGTGTTCCATGGGGCAGAAGAAGTAGAAGACGAGGCGGGTATTTTTTTAGAGGACTGACTTCAAAAGTTTGCGCATATATTAGAAGAAAAATAGCCTATGTGTTTTAATACGGCTAAAAGCAGATTAAGAGGAAAATAATTAAATATCCAAATAATACATCCCATGCCAAATATCTTATTTACTACCTTGGATGTTCAGAGACCTGAGACTCTGCTTTGGAAGGTAAAGGTTTAGATCAGGGACACCTAAAGACACGGCTGAAAATATTAGTTATTGGGCTACTTTTCTGCAACATCTTTGCTTTGAAGCAATGATATTTTAAAACCACTGAACTAAGTGTGGTCTCAAATTTCTGCCCCTGTTTGGCCTCAAAGTAAGATTCTTATTTCTCAGCTTAGATTTGTTGTAACCTCAGACTTCATCCCATGGGAATCTCACCTCCATTTATGCCATGGGCTCATGTTTGAGGGGTCTGCCCATTCTCTTACAGCCTGCTTCCCATAAGAACTAGAAAAATGGCACTTGTAGATATTACAAATAAACAGAAACAAATCTCATTCACATTTACAGACTTTATTTCCAGCATAATTTCACCTGTTCGCATGAAAAAGAACCTGGATGAAGGTCCTGTAGATATGAATACCGTACCACAGCATCTAAGGTACTTCAAAACACACCCCTGAGGCCAGCTAACTGCTTTCACAGCAAGTCAGTTCTGTATGTGCTGAACTCCTGAAAGCTAATTAAAAACATTAATTCAAAAAATACGGTGGGCAGATTGGGATCAAGTCCTAAATTTCAAAATGTGCTATTCCAATGAAAAAAAGAAAACCCACAATAAATCACATTCTTGCTCCCAAATCCGGCATTTATGTAAGCAGGCACTTTGGGAGGTATAATACCACCCTTAAAAAACTTTTTATTTGAGAAAAAGCATTTTCAGGTGACCCTCCTATATGCATCTGTTTAGGTTTTTAGGGACCACAGCAATTCTACACTTTTTTCTTCTGTGGCCGTTAGGAAATGGTGAAATCATTCTTTCCCTTAAATCCTGTTATTCATTTAATAACTCATGAATTCCTGGTTTTCTTAGTCTGACACAGGTTTCAAAAGAGCCACATTTCTGAGGCCAGGGTGGTGCATTTTTTCCTCTGTACCAACAGGATTCATAGGAGTAATTTAACCTGCCTAGTAAAGCTATTCATAACAATACATGCACATAGCTTTGGTGAACAAAAGCTTTTTGGTGAAAAACATGGATGTTTGGAGAAACTGAAATGGGTTATGAATACAAGACCCCATTGCTACAATTTTCTTAAGATTTTATTAACACATTCAAAAGAGCCACTGCTGGAACTGGATGCTGCTTTGTTTCAGTATAAAATTACTTAATCTCCACAATTCTTCCAGATTTATTTTTTTCTCACGTTTATTAAAACCAAAACCTCTTAATGGCATATTTCACATCAAGGCAAAGCCTTCCCAGGAGCCCAAGCCTTCCACCAACCCCCACGTGTTATCACCCTCTGTCCCCTTTCCCCTCTTATCTGTCATTTAAGGATGCAGGAGGAGGAAGATACATTACCCCGGTGACGTCCATAACCTTAATAGCAGCAAGCTGGCCCGTTTTAACATGACGACCCTGCAAAAGAAAAGGGAGAAGTTTGTTTGTTTTGCTCTGTGGCGATGTTTTCCTCGCAGTGAACAATATCCTTCAACAATCTCCTCACCCTGGCAGCATCGGCACATTTTTTTGCTTTTTCAAGAGCATCTTCACAGCAGCCATGATGGGAAAACAATTCCCTCCCCTTCCTCCTGCCATTACAATTAATTAGCAAAGGGCCTTCGATGCTGTATTTTCCTGGCAAACAAGTGCTGGAAATATCTGTTAATGCTCAGCCATGCAAAAAAAATATAGCTTGGGGCCTCTCCTGAGCACAGAGCATGACTCGGCTGGAAATGGTCCACTGGAGCTGTGATGATGGAAATGTGCTCACTGGGATACCCACATGGCACTGGCTTCAGTCCCCACATCTCCCAGCCCAGCTCTCACGGACCTGGGGACACCCGAGGGGCTCCAAGCCTGCAAGGCACCATTATACACCCTGTCCACTAATTTATTTATTTGGGAAATAAATAAATAGCAAGCCAGAGAGGTTTCTAAAATCAGATTTGTTTCTTGGCTGTGGCAGTGACCCGATCTTCAATGCTGGCACACACAGGGTGCGTGCATCTGGACGAGATGCTCAAGTGCCAGTGTGGAAACAGAAGCTCCTGCACACATACGGCCTCCTAGGCTTTCAGCAGCTGAAAAATTAGCAAATCACTGCATTGAACTGCCTGGTGGGTAGTGCCCAACTATGTGAATCCTAATGGAAAAATTCCTGGAAGCAATGGGGAAAACTATAAAAGAGCCCAAACTGTTGATGGGGTCTTAAAACCACCAGAACTGCCACCAAGCAAGCCAACTCCCAACCCTTCCTCCTCTCCCAAGACATGGATCACCCAACATCACATCGAAACTGCTCATACCAAATAATTCCCCTCAGCTCCATTTGAGGGCACCTGCTCTGCCCACAAACCGGGCAGAGTCAGAGGAAAAGATGCTTCTTCTCCAGGAAAACCAGCAGATGCTGATGCCAGGAGGCAACAGGGAAGCACCCCTATTTCCCAGTCACTTCTCACCACGGGAGGGACCAAGGCTCCATCACATGAGATGCGGGGAGCAGCAGCTCCTGCTCTGCACCATCGATAATTAACACACCAAGGACATGCCAAGAGGCAGAGGCTGAGAAGGGTCAAGCTGCAGCATGGCAGAAGCAGGGAAAAATAGGAGCTTTTCTTAAATTACAGGCTTCTGCAGCCCTGCCGCCCCCCACCAGTGTGCCTGTTGATCACCTGGGGTCTGTGCCCAGGTTTCCAGCCCTCCTCCAGGATGGAGATGGTCTTTCACACCATCCCACCTCCAGCAAGAACCCCAAATTACCAGACAGGGTGACCTCTCCCTGGCTCTTCAGGTTTCCAGGCATGATGTTGGGTACCAAACCCACGCAGAGCTGCAGAGCATGGCAGCATCATCCTCTCCAAATTTATGACTTCACCAGGAAGCCAATTCACCCACCAGGGCTCCTCACTCATTTATTACCACAATTTATGTGTCCTGAGCAACTGCATGTTCTAACAATGGAAAAAGAGCTTTATTTTTAAATGTGCAACATTTAAAAAGAATAGAATAAAGCACAGCCTGGTAGCACTGGGCTGGGGCTGAAGCATCCCCCGGATGCAGCCGTCGAGAAGGAGGAGCGCATCGCTAGACACCATTTATTTAGACAGCGTGATGTGCCAAAACACATCCTCCCTTTCCTAAATTCATCCTTGTTTACTTGGCCCTACACATACCGACTCGTTAATTAAAGCCAACAGAGCACCGGCAGCGATACGCTCGGACACAACCATGGCACGTTGAACCTTCCATGCAATGGAGAAAGAAGACAAGGCATCTCAAGCCACGTGTTTGCTAGCTATACCCGCCATCATCTGACATATCTCATTTTGTATTTTAAGGAAAAGCCCCAGCCTCGCTGTGGCGGGGTGCTGCTGCCAACCTCCAATACTGGTCAAAGGAAAAAGGAGCCCTGTGTGCCCACAGCATCCTCCTCTCAGGGATCTGCCACCACCCCCCTACACCTCCCAAGTACTCACAGATGAAGGTAGGAACTTAACATTGTGCGAACATTTACCAAAACAAAATAAACTGCTTTGAAATGTATGTTAATATAAGCCATGAGGGACACTTAGTCATGCAAAAATCAGGCCAAGTAGAACGAATAAGTATTTAGCCTGGGAACTTTAGAACAAAGATTTGCTTTTCATACAGTTTGTTTGCAGCGATGGATTGTTGAGCTTCATCCCAACAGACTTCCACCTCCATCCAGGGAAACCAGCCATTTCCTCACCAGTTAACTGTTCCTTTGAATTCAACATACCTAGTGCTCAGCATTGATGCTTGCAGTAAAACCATCATGTATAGTTTAGAAAAACCAGTTGATTTTCACCCTACCGCAGGCACTCTGGGGTTTACAATGCAGATACAGACAGGCTGGAGAGACACTGAGAACTGAGAGTGACAAACACAATACAGGAATAAAATTAGAAGATGTCACGGCAGCAACAAGCCCTCTTGAAGGCATTACCCACCAACCACCTCCTGCACGCTGGCCATGCAGAAGCAAGCGCCCGTGCCCCTGCAGCCTTTCCAACGGATCCAGCTGGGCCGGGCAGCGGAGCCATTTCTGCCAAAGCCAAGGCAAGTGGAAATTGTTAATTAATGTGTGGCAAGCACTAAATTCTCCAGTGTGAACCCTGCACTGCTATTAAGAAGCTACAAATAAGGACTGGGGTAGCAAGACCAAGAAAAGCACCAGAAAGCCCCTGTTGCAATATGCTTTTACCTCCTGCATGTCCTCCACACATCAAAACTTGTTGGCTTTTTTCTTTAAACCAACACCAGAGCAGAGACCTGTGCTACAAAACCACACAACGATTGAGCCCAACTCCTGCTCCTGGGGTCACTTCCGTTCCCCCAACAGCAAAGATTTGGGTCAAAACAGGTAAGACTGCAGGTGCCTACATAGAATTTCAACATAAATTCTCCACTTTTTCAAAATTCCTCCTTTTTGGTGCTCCTGTGCTTGGGAGCTTGCCCTGGGGATGCTGGAGAGGGTGCAGGTGCCTGGAGACAAAGCCTTCAGGAGGATGAGACCCTCCAGGGCAAGGCAGTCACTGCTAAGCCTTCAGACCACACCACCGCCAACGTTTTTGGCATTAGGAGTGAAGGAAGCTGGAGGGGAGCAGCAATCATTGCAGCCACCCTTGCTCCCCGCACCGTCCTCGCCTCCTGCCTGCTTCATCACCTCTGCCAAAAGCCCTCGGTAGTCTCTCTGCCTGTGGAAAAGGAGCTGATCTGCTCTTTAGCAATCTGTAACATTTTGTCTTCTCGCCTTCTTTGTCTACTGGCATTGTTCGGGACTTTTCTGCATGTTGGTGGTGGGTGAGCTGCTTCCAGCTGCTCCTACATAAGAGCAAGAGATGCAAGAGGACTGGCATCCTCCCAAAGCCCAAGATGCCACGACATCCCACCACCAGCATCATCCTGCTACAGGGCTCAAACCCCTGCATGGCATGGGTTTACACACCTCTCCCTCACCGCTTACAGGGTGGTGACTGAACCCCTGGAAGTTCAAGAAGAGGAAGGAGAGCTCCAGGAGGCACCTCCACCACCCCATGAAGGCTGTTCACAGTAAGCACCGCAAGGTTTGAAGGACCACCGCCAGCATCACCTGTGGTATGGCTTCCAGAGGTCTCAAATACATCCTCCAACATCTCCCTGCTCCTGTCCCCAGAGCAGGTTTTGCATCTGGCTGGGTGATGTCCTGACTGAACTGCGAGAACTGCTTTCATCTTCATAAATTCAGGACTGTTACAGATGCCGCGATGGCTGTGACAGCATAAAACAAATAAGAGGAAATTGGAACTACTAAAGCATTTTTCCCCTCTCCAGATTTGTTGTCGAGGTTCACTTGGGTATAAACCCACATTTCAGCCTCAAGATTACTCAAGCATGAATTTCAAAGCTGCCACAGTTTTTAATTAAACATCCATCTGAGCATAAATTCATGCTCCTAATTACTCTCAAAACCTTATATCAACTATCACTATCTTGAAAATGTCAAGTATTAAGACTAATTTCAGTGAATGAGGCAGGCACCACGAGTTTTTTCTTCAAAGGTTGTGGACCTCACACTCCATAAAGTGTAATGGACCGGCACACAACGGGACCATTGACAATCGCCTTTAAACATCAATTGGTGCATTCAGGCATTATATTTATTAAACAAATAAACTCTGCTCTCAGCATCAGCCTTTGTACAAAAAAACGCACATCCTGGCCCAAAATTCAAGTCCACATTTTAAGGACAGAAAAAAGATGATTGATTGTTGCTTTCTGAAGTTTGGCTTGCAGAAGCATGGATTTCACCTTTAAGCAAAAACTGACATTTCTGTACCCAGAAATGTATCCCACCACATCTACTTAACTTCTGGTGTCTGCTCCTATTCATTCAACAAAACACATAACGCGCAGCAACCAGTGGGACACAACCAGAATTGTCATGCTCTTGAGAAAGGCAGAGGTCCCGTTTCCTTCAGCTGGGCAGAGCATCATCTCTTAAACATCCCAACAAGGGCACCCAGCCTCTAATCCCCCCATGCACACATCGTCCCCATAGCAGGCATGTAATGGAGTGAACCTGTTTCAAGACTTATTTTAAAGTAAAATGCCTGGGATACAGCCATTTTGTAAAACCCTTAGTCATGTAACATGTAAATATTAAAACAAGTGGGATTAGGGTGCTCTTGCAAGGCACTGCAGAAATTTCTACACAGACAGCCCTGCTGGGACCAGACCACAACTACAGCCCTCACTGCTGAGAAAGTATCTCCCGAGGAACACTCCATTTCATACAGAAATCTCAGTAAACTGAGACAAATAAAAAAAGTCTCATAAAAGCCTGAATAATACCACTTTGGCACAACAGAAGGCTCCCAACTAATTTTCTTCCATTATGTTTTTGGTGCAGTTAAAATACCAAGCTGATGCCAGCAACCCAACTCCTGCCTCTAAACCATGCCACTAGACGGCACATCCTCAACACCACCAACTCCAGCACACACGTATTCTTCCTACATCAGGAACAGCGTGAGATGCCAGAGATTTGGCCAGGTGAAAAATCATCAGTCCATTTTCCTATATTAACATAGCATTTTTAATATTTCCTAGCTACAACAAACTCTTTGTCAAGCCCAACTTCTGCAGACACACTATCAAGGTGTTCGCTGGTGAGTCACATCTCCCCCAGACTCTGTTTTTGCATCCAAGACCTTCTGCAGTAGAGTTCTTCTGGGATGAGCCAGAACTTCACGCAGGTCTCTGCTCCAGGTCCTGTTGGGTCCCTGCTTTCCTGTAGTTCAATGCAATTCAAGGACTCGGTCCAAGACTTTCAGCACAAAGGCACTTTAGCACTAATGCACCAAAAAATGCACCCAGCTTCTCCTAGGAGAAGGAACTTTGCCTTCCAACAGGAGCTGTGTATCCAAACTGCCAATCCTGCACTGAATTAGACATTTTTATAGCTCTTGGTGTGACCTGTTGGTTCTTACAGAGTATAGGCACGTTTCTGTACTTCATTTCCCATTGAAAATGACCTTGAGGGTGCCAACCCCCCTCCTCCAACCAGTTTAAGAGGCTAAAATACTTATCGATGGAAAACCAAGCTTATCCTAGCGTGAACATCCAGCAATCTCAAAAAATAAGCTGTTTTTATAAATGACGTACTCTAGCTTTGCACTAGGTTTACACATCTCTTCAAACATCTCTGAAACAAATCCATGTCTTTGAGAAGGTAATTAAAACATCAGATACTCTAAATATCAGGTTGGCATAAGAAAAAGTGAGTCATATAACAGGATGGGAAAAACGTTTATTTTAACAATGAGTAAAATATCTGTTTGATTTAAACACAGCAACCATGGCCCAAACCTTACTGTTCCTGCCTGCACTTCACCCCTGCTACTGGCAGGGGGATTTAAAGCCTGTGGGGACCCAGGATGACCGAGCAGACTGCGGACCAGGTCCTCACCCTTGCTGGGACCCAGCCCCATCTCACTACCGTTCACCCAAACACCTCAGCAAAACCTCTGCCCTTTGCAGCAGGAGCTTGTGCTGCCCTTTTTGAGAGAAACAGCATGACCATGATGGTGATGGACCCCCGCACCCACCTCCACCTCTCCATCATTTCTTGGTTTCATAAACAGCTTTGCAAGAGCTTCTGAAGAAGCCCACTGCCCCAGGGCACTAAAGGACATCACCAACCTGATGTAGTTCCTTTCCACTGGGGTCAAACTCTGCTTCTGGGGCTGATGGGGCCACCTAAAACACCCTCAGCTCCCCCCAGGCTTCACCACACTCAATGGCATCCCCCCATCTACATGGCATCCCAAAACTCCAATGCTTTGACACCAGAAATGGAAAACCTATGTAAAAGATAACAAAGCCCATCCAATACTCGACATCTCATTTGCTGGCCAGGTGAGGTTCCCAGAGCTGTTCTCTCTCCTCCTGAGCTCTCCTGCAGAAAGCTGGCTGCTCGCTCCAGCACGGCTCTTTCTCTCTGTCCAACCTGATGCCACCCCTCGGGCTGCTTCTGGAGGGCAGGAGACGTCCACTGAGCAGGGTAAGCACCAGTTTCACTAATAGACCATCCTCCCCTACATCTGTCATGTTTTCCAACCTTTTAAGAAGTAAAATCCTGGAAAGCATTCAAAAAACTCACAGAAAAAATAAATGGAGTGAAAGGTGGGTTTTTTTTTTTTTTTTTTTTTTTTTTTTTTTTTTTTTTTTCTCCTCAGCTGGGCATTTTTATTAACACTTCAGCTTGGATTGAACAACCAGAGCTTCCCCTTGGAAAGGCATAAATCCTCTCCCAGCACAGACGTCTCTAATTGCACAGGGCAAAGCTAATGTTCTGTGTTGACCGAACAAAGCCGACCTTTGGACTGAAATATTTCTAATCCTCTGTATCAATCCAAGCTCTGATCGGGGCTGTGCAGCTGTGAGAGCTGCAATTCCATTACTGCAGCTCCACAATAGGTCTGGCGTTAAGTAAAGAAGGCAGGATTATTAGATTAACAAGCTAAATTGTTAAATTAGCGTATTATTCATCTCCAGAAATAAGAGGCAGTATAGCACATAGGTGAGCAAGACTCTAGTCTCACATTCCCTTATATATAAGGGAATCACATCCCTTACACCAATGCTTCCACTTACACCATTCCCCATCTCTCTTGTAGCTCAAAGGAGAGTGGAGACAGCAGCCCTCCTCCAGCTCAGGAAGAACTAAGAGGTTTCCCTCTTCCATGGATCAAACCGCTGGCATAAAAGGTCCTAAACCAGCAGCAGAGATCCCAAATCCTTGTAGAAGAGCAAGTTTCTGTAGACAGTTCCTCTAGATGTGGCTTTCACTCCTCTAATTCCTAACCAAGGAAAACCATGGGTTAGAAAGTGCTTCCCCCCGCCCTGCGGCATTGTGACCAGGTACCACCAGCAAACTAGCCATGGGGGTTGTGTATCTGCTTTACTAATAAAAAAGGGGGGAAAAACAAAAAAAGGGACAAGCAGCACCTTAGGAAAACATCCCCAGAGCTGGTCCCACACTGAAGGCAGAGGGATCCAAAGGAGCACCAGCAGGACGAAGGAGGAAAGGGATGCCACTGGTTACCACTGAACCCCTTGCAACTTCCCCAGGCACCCCGCAGGCTTTGCTCTTTGCTCTGGCACCCCCAGCACAGGCAGATCCGACACGGCAGCTCCCGGCACAGGACAACCTGCCCAGGGGAGCGGTCCATCCATGGCGGCAGCCCCCTGCAGCAGGGAGGGCAGCGGCCGGTCCCTGGGGCGCTCCTTCCTCCCTGGCACAGCCCGTCCTCCCTTTGCCCCCGGCTCCTCTGCTTCACCGCAAGTGCACATTTTTGCAGCTAAAAGAAGGCAGTACAGTCTGTTCCCAATAACATTAGTTCATGACAGCCATGTTATTACCACCCTTTAACACCCCCACTGTGCTTCTGTTCCACATCGCTGCCTATTCAACACTGCAGTATTCATAACTAAAATTAAATCTCCATCTAGGAGACCCACAAGGCACCCTTTCACACCGGCCATGTCTCCAGTAGCAGCAGCAGGTTCTCCTTCCCATGGAAAGCACTGAGCCATGAGGGAATGGTGACGCCCACATGTGCTTGGGACCATCCCATCCTACAAAAGGAGACACATGGCTCTCAAGGGTGGCCCAAAAGAGACGCGGCCTCCTCTGACGGACCAGGCTATACCACTGCCTGAGACCTTCCTCCAGACCCCACCATGTAGTGGGGGTACCACCATAAACCCGGCCAGGTCTGGAGCTTTCACATATGCACACGCCAGGCAGACCCCAATTTCTATGTGCTTCTGCTGTACACCACCCAGTCTGCCCCACCACCAACCACACCTTGGCTTTATTGTGGCCACAACCACATCGTTCTTGACGTTCAAACCCAAACTCCAGGATGAGCCCACCAGCTTCAGGGCATCAGTTGCCATCACAGGTGAAGCTGGCTCTTGTACAGGATACAGGAACAGTCATCCCAAGGCACCAGGGAGCTCTCTAAACCCTTCCCTGTAATTCCCAGGGCTGCTCCTGACCTCAGAGCATCTGCTTCGTGACGGGAGTGAGCCGCTTTGTCCAGAGCTCGGGACACCAGCAAGGTCTCCACCATGCAACATGCTTCGGCAGGGCTGTTGCTGTTTCTTCTGCATTTGTAGGAAAAAAAGGTCCCTTCAAAACAGATTTCTCCTAATGTGCTCCCTGCAGGGCAGGCAGGACTTACAACCTGCAGATACGTGTTGCTGCCTCCCATGGCAGGCAATTCACCAAAACACTGGTCAGATACAGGAACCCTTAGTCTCTACAGCTTTTGGTACCCATTTATCTGTGCCAAGCATTAAACAGGACTGCATTTCACCATGTGAAGTTTCACCCGCTCTTTAAGCCATTCCCCAAGTCAGTAACTGTCTTGCAAACTGCAGCCGAGTTTAAAAATGACCCTTGTGGAAACAACACTACGCATGCTGATGGAAAATGTGGTTTCTTGAAACACCTCTTCCATGCCATCTGCTTGACTTCAGCTCCAATTTCATAGTAGCAAGATCCAATTTTGGAGGTGGCATGTAAAGTGCAAGGTGCTTGTTCAACTAACAAGCAGCGGGGAGAACCACCTCCCGTGAACCCGAGTGCTCAGCATCCCCTCTGGGAGCAGGGATGGATGGCACTGGCGGCAGGAGACAGCCACGGGGGAGTCAGGTATCACAGAGGTATCTACGATCTGAAGCTGAGATATTTTTTTTCTCACTTTGTAAGGAAAACTGAATATAAAGGAAAGACCAAATTTGTTCTCAGTGATTTTCCAACCATTTAATCCTGGAAATTTAACTCTGTGGCTGTCGATGGTTTTCCATATTTCATGGGTCTTACGATAAAATGCCACAGCTGCCCAAAGCTTTCATGTATAGTACCTGGGTGACTTAGGTCTCAGCGCTAGGAAAATAAGCGTAAGAATGACATAAGTAACCCCACACCTAGTGCTATGGAGGGCTGAGGTGCTCCTCCAAGCCCAAGTGCTTTGTAACGCAAGATACTGCGGACCCTGTGTTGCACGTTTCCATCTCTGTCAGCTCAAATATCAATTTTAGACCTCACATACTTGAAGGCAGATGGGCATCACACTCCCTTTCCTCCAGAGCTGCCTCCAGGGTTTTTGTCTGCCCTGAGCAGCCTCGACAACTTACTGTCCATCCTATCCTACTCCAAGTCACTGACTGCCAGCAGTCAATAAACATTTTGCAGTGCCTATGATCTACTGATTTAAAAGCCCCAGCCATGCCTAGAGCAATCATGTGTGATGTACATACTAATTCAGCTGCACAGGGCTACAGCAAGACTTTCGTGTCGTCTGCTGCTTTAAGCACATCAGGTATCAGGTAGCAAATTTTTAGAACTGCTTATTGGAAAAGGGAGTCCAAGAAGACCCTTTTATCCTTATGTTTGCTTTACATACGTCACACATGCATTTGCTGCTTTGTCTGGGATAAAGATGGGATTTCTGACTCTGCTGCCGAACAGCCCCACTGTGGCTCATCTCCTAAACCAGCATGCAGGTTAGGATCAGCAGAGTTGATCAGCAGATAAAATTGCATTGCTTTTATAGCTTCTTACTTTCCAAACCTCCCCTCTCAAGCAGGAATTTCCTACCCTTACACGGGCCAGGCAAAGCTGCTCTATCAAGAAATAAGGCAGCCAGACCACTGCCTTCCCCGACAGACCTGCAAAGCGGACCTCACCGCACCGAGGGCAATGCCAGGCTGCTGTTGCCTGGCAGAGGACCCTCCTCCTGTGACACCCAGTGGTCCTCATTTCTCTGCAAGGGCTCCTCTAGGAAAGGAGGGAGCCCTAAAAGACCCCACAAATCAAAAGATCCTCCCCCCAGCCCTGTGCACGTCCCCAGCAGGCAGCACAGCCGAGGGGGAGGCTTTAGCCGGAGACGGGAAAGCCGGGAGGAGAGGAGGAGGACTTGGGATTAGCAGGGGAAAGTTAAGCCGGTACCAGGGACTTCATGGGAACAATGCAGCTCAGGAACGAGTGGGAGGAGGCCAGAAAGGACCGACTGTCCCTGCTACCTCCGGCACTCAGGGACACGAGGCACCAGGCCAGCACTGGTGCAGCACATCACTATTTGGTAACGAAGGGACTGCAGCCACTGCCCAACGTGGTTATCATCGCAGGAGGGCTATCGAGCCATTAAGGGTGCTATTTACACAGAAATAACATGTATAGACACAAATCGATGCTGTATGGTTTAAAGGAACCATCTGAAGGCTATGGATTTTACTGGCTGTTCACTGCCAAGTGAAACAAAGCAAGCAAAAAAGCTCTGAAAGCAGCCCGAAAAGCTGCCTGCAGGCAGGGCGCCTGCCGGAACGTGGGCAGCTCGGAGGCTGCCTGCAGCTCTGCAGGGAGAACACACACGGGCAGGGGGTGATGGCCTTTTATTCCACTGGATAAAGATCTTAGTGGAAATCTGAAAGGCTCGAGGTGAAACCTCAGCCCCAGCTAACCCAAACCTCCCACGGACTATGTGCTGGAGGCACGTCAGGAAGGATCCCAGGCCAGGCGCTGCATCGAATCACACCCCGAACCCGCAGCTTCAGCTGGACTCAGAAAATGGGAAGGCATTGCATCTCTCTGGATATAAGATATAAACGCCTCTCTGGACCGGCTGCCTCCTGCTCCTACCGAAGTTAGGCAGCTCAGGACACCCACCTGCCCCATCACCTGCAGCCAGGACAACATCTCACCCCTCCAGGACCACAGCAGGCTTTTAACCCTTGCTACTCAATGCTGGGTAAAACACTAAAAGCCACCAATATCCCCAGGCAGATTAATGTTAAAAATTCAAGATCCTTCCCAGCAGTGATAGCTGGCTGCAGGACAGAATCACGGTTTGGGTTTGCTGCTTGGTATTCAGGGTCTGGGCACCTGTAAGGAAGCAGGCAAGGGTGATATGTAAAAATACACCAATGCACAGGAGCAGGGAAAGACCTCCCTGCATTTTTCCAGGGGAAAAAAAACCCAAAAAACCCTGCCAATTTGCCTGCTTCTTCAAACCCCCGCAGCTGGGGGTAAGTTTTGAAATGCTTAACAGGATGTATAAATTTCCTTTACATTAGAGCCTTGATTAAGTTAATGTTGATTTGTAAGTATACTGTGGAGTCTTCAACTCCAAGGAAGGAGGGAAATTGCAGCCAGAAATGCATAGCAGGGGCTGATTTCCCGGGAAGCGAGGCCAAGGCCGTCCCGAGCAGCTGGGCGCTATTCCTGGATCCCCACCAACTGCACTCGACCTCGGGCAAGAGACCAGGCTCTCTGCTGCTCAACTTTGTCCCCCAATAAAAAGGGTAAAATATTACTGCAGCTACCCCAACAACAACGATGCAATGCTTCATGCTGTATTGCAAAAAGCCTCCAAAGCCTTGCCTAAAAGCATATTTGAAAATAAAAGGAGTTGCTCCTCTCACGGCCATACTCTGCACTGGGGCCCTGATTTGCACCTTCAAACAATCTCTCTCCATAAATTCTTAATTTTTTCTGTTTTCTATAGCAGAGGGCTTTTGCTTTCCCAGCAGCCTTACCAAGAAAAAAAAAAAAAAGCAGCACAATTTCTTTACATTTGTAAATCAAATGCTCTTACACAGCATTTCCACAAAAGTGCTTAAAATGTACACTGGAAATTGTAATTAAAAGCTGATCTTTACAAGATGACCCAGGCTTCTGCAGCCTTCAGCCCTGGCCTCAGACAGCTCTGCCAGTGGAGCACGGCTTCCTAACAACACGCGGTGAACTGCCCGCATTTATCAAAGATCAGGGGAATGTTTGCGTAAACATGAGGGCAAAAGATAAAGTGAATTTATCACCTAGTTTCTGGGTGGCATCAGAGGGGAAAGGGCCAGCCCATGAGAGCAAAGGACCAAACCCCTCTCTGGTGCTGGAGGAGGTGGCTCTGCAAATGGGGAAACTATGTTTTACTAATGATTTTAATCAGAGAAGCCTTGTCACAGAGGGAAAGGATTTTCCCACAGGACCTGGCAACAGCCAGATTAAAACCCTCCATGCAAACAGCCAGTGAGCCCAGGGAGGGTGCCAGCGCCGCGGTGAACGCAAGGGACTTGGCTCCCTCCTGTTGAGTCACAAGGACTGGCTGGTCTTCAGCATCTCCAAAGAAACCACCGAGCAAGGGCCCCTGCCTGCAAAAGGGATCAGAAACACCAAGCTGGAGGCAGAGAGGGGGCTGGGGAGGGGTAATCCAGGGCACCTTTGTTTCCACAGTCCTTTCCCAAGCCTAAGGGGATCCCCAAGGTCAACTCAAGCCAATTGCAAAAGATGAGAAGATGTCCAAGAGGACAACTTCTGAATTGAGCATGTCCTGATGGAAATGGAGACCACACCAAATGGGAAGCACGAGCTGAGCAGGGACCCGCCGCCCTCCCGAACACTGGATCTTCACACCTCTTCCACACTGACAGCTCTCAGGCCAGTACAGATCAGATTCACACCACAGCAAGTTTTGGGCCACTTTCTGCATGGGTCATGTAGCAGTCTCTCCACCTGCAGATGTGCAAGGTACCACCATCACTGGCTCTAAAAGAACAGGCTTGCAAAGTCTCCCCAGCATAGACGTAACCACTCCTCAACGCTCAGCTTGGGACCCACCGGTCTGGCCTTTAAACCTCCTCTGTCCCCTTTCCACTACTTGGGGACTTAACAGTTGCACAAGCTAATTCTCACAAATGAAACACAGAAGTGTGGAGAAACCTTGGGGAAAAAGCACACTTGGGAAAGACATTTCCCTAATTCAGGGCCCCCTTTCCGTGCCCTGCTCCTGCCGTTCACTCGGGCAGGCTTGCTGACCCCAGCTTAACTTCTCCAGACATTGCTTCCAACCAAGCTCACTCCAGAGAGCCCACAACGTTCACTACAAATCCATCCCGGCTATTTAATTACAAGTGAGTAATTGTGGTTAATGATCACAGCAGTGATGCCACCGAGGGGTGAAGTCACTGGCGATACCCATAGCACCAGCGGCTGCACAGGAGGTGACTGCAGGAGCCACAACTCATCACCACTGCCTACGAGCCGTGAGCCTCCAGTGCTTCAAACAAAGAAGGAAGATGAGTAATGTTGGACAAAAGAATGAGCCTTCATCAAAACTTCTGAAACACAAATCTCATAACTGGATCAGGTACGTTTGCGAACAGTCTCTTCCTTTTTTTTTTTTTTTTTTTTTAAGATTTTCACATTTTGTTTCCCTCCTCCAGATTTCCAAATTCCTATCCATCTCTGAAAGAGACGAGCTGAAGTATTCCCTGAAGGCTGCTGTTCCCAGTACCTTTCAGATCAAGAAGAACCAGAGATTTCAGTAAATCTAGTCCCTATTTGTCCCACGCGCTTCCCCTAAAATTTCAGTTGCAATACCTTCCATTGTCTCTACAGGATCTCAAAACACTTATGTGCTGGCCCAGAAAGAAATGGGACTCAGCAAAACGCCCCAAAATCTGCAAGGCTTAGCCCAGCACTCAGGCACTCCATTTTCAAGGCACAGCCTGACTTCCTGGGTACAGACCACATTTAGGAAGCTGGTGTTGCACAAAAAAACCCCCAACGTTCCCCTACAAGCTGATTTCCTTTACATACAGCGCTACCAGAGCACAAGTGCACAAAGCACCGTACCGTTTCATGACTGCCAAACCACGCTGTAACATGCTGACCGTACACATTCTTTACCTTCTGCAGCAAAGCACGCAACCCAAAATCCTTCATGCTTTGCTTGGACTAAAAAGACACCATCCCTCCATCACTTTATCCAGCTTCCTCGGGAACAAGCTGACCCGGACATCCGCCTCACGTGGGTGCATGCATGCATGCTTCGGAGTTTTAACGCTATTAGGCAGCTTCAAAGCCATCAAAGAAAATTATGTTCTACCCACTTCATGGAAACAGGCAGCTGGGTGGCGAAGGATGCTGGATGCAGCCATTCACAAGGTTTATCTCCAACAGCTTTTAATCCCGTTGGCCCCTTTCTCCAGTCAATTATAGCAGCCTCTATGTTGGCAGAAAAGTAATGGGAGGGAGAGACTATAGGTATAAGCAGACATAATAGAATCTTAATTTAATTAGGGAAGTACTCAATCAACCAAGAGACATAAATACAAAGGAAACCAGGTTTATTAGTTCTGGTGCTTGCAGAAATGCTCATTTGGTTCCTGATTACTGAGGGAGGGATTAAAAAAATCATCAATCTTAATAGCACAGTCCTAGTTTGCTCTTTTAGAAAAAATTAGTAACAAAACCAAAGAGTTTCTAGAAACACAGCATTCACGCTGGGTAAGTAGCTGAGCTCATTATGGGGGAGGCCTGGTTCTGGTTTAACTGCAGTTACAAATCACAAGTTACAGCTGGGCCAGCCTCAAGGAAAGAAGCTTTTGACCCCAGTTCTCAGGTCAGATTTACCTCAGTGCTTCTCAGTGACGCCAGCATCTCACTTTTCCCCATTGAAAAGGAAAGTCCGGATCACCGGCCATAACAATGCTCACTAAGGGAGAAGGTGAAGCCACCAGCTCCCCACAGCAGTGCCGAGGCCACCAAGAGTCACTTCATCTGCAGAAAGCTCCATCCTTTGCTACCCCATCCTTCTTTGGGGTCTGCAGGTTCAGAGCCAGCTCAGTGGAACAGCGGGTCACTTCAACATTCATGCTTTAATGCCTGGATAAAGGTTTTGCTGAGAGCGTAATAGCACAAAGTGACTAATGAGGGGCTGGGGAACAATTTGGAGATTAACTGATTTTGTGTTATGAAAGGGCAGGTTGTAATTTTAGGATTAGAAATCCATATTTTGGATGTCAATACCTTGCACAGGAAAAGGGCCATGAGCAGC
>NW_010125668.1:55447-55921 GCF_000699245.1 Pterocles gutturalis | reverse complement strand
AGAACGCCTCCCTAATCCATCTGTGAGGAACCAGCAGGGCACGTGGAGAATGAGCCATCCATGCCAAGAAACTCTAAAAAAATATAATAAATCTGCTGCAAACACCACCTTCTGTATTCTCCAGTAAAATGGACCCTCACTGGGTGGGCTAACATGCACCTCCGTGCAGACTCCCACCACCTCTCTTGGGATTCTCCAGCTACAGCCACAAGACTTGAGTGCCTACCCAGCAACGGGGCACCAACCCTACCATCAGATGGGTCCAAGAGAAGTCCTCCACTGGCCAACCATCCCCACCTCTCCCTGCAGCCTCCAAGTACTGCTGACAGCACTGACAGGTGCCAAAAAAAAAAAAAAAAAAGAAAAAGGCCAGCTAGAGAAAAAAAACCTATATATGTGAAGCCATGGGGTGAGTGTGTCTCAGCATCCCATTCTGGCACTAACTTAGTGATACTGAGACCATGCAACTGCACT
>NW_010125668.1:51531-55413 GCF_000699245.1 Pterocles gutturalis | reverse complement strand
ATATTTACCCAGCCACAAAGGACTCTGACCTTTCTGACATTCCAGTGTGCCTTTTCAGTTTGTCTGTCCAGGATAAGGAGGAACCCTTTGCTACACCAAATTTTTTCACAGCAAAGTCCCCAGCACCCTGCACTGATGCATCTCCACCAGCTCAGCCTTCTCCAGTCTCCAGTCAAAACCAGCAATTCCCCATTACCCCAGTAAAGCTGCAGGGCAGCAGTGGGTCACTCTTGACACTTACTATAGACATATATACGCATTTATGTATATACAAATACACAAGCATATATGTACATATATACTATATATAGTTATATATATATCAGTGCAGCACATCCTACTTCCATCGGTTAAATTATTGCTGCTGGCTCATCACGATAACCCCCCAAGGGGTCAGGGGTGAAGTCTGATAAAACCATGGCTATTTAAGCAGAAAAATGGTCCTCTTGTCATCCGTGATATCCAGGGCACTGTCTGAAGGTACATTAAACACAGTATTTATCTTACCAGGCACTCGGTGCTTTATATGTTTTGTGATTTTTAAGCTTCCAGTTAAAGCGAATTTTGCAGGCTCATAAAAAGGAAAAAACCTCACTTGTAAGGTGGAAATAATTTACAGAAGTTTTAAATTTGATTTAGTTCACTTTTCCTCCTTCCTTCCTATTTTCATCCAGTTTTTCCTCTTCCTCCCCACCTCCTCCAGTTTAGGTTACTTAAAATCTATAAAGTTTGAAACAAATAAAGCCAGACTGAAAATACACAGTAAGTCTTCAATGCTGCAGAGGTTAAAAATAGGCTTTAAACCAGCTAATGTCAGCATCAGCATAAAAGAAAGGACACCCTGACAGCTCTAATTATTACATTCTCTTGTTTTGCACTTCTGAAGAGCAGCAATTAAATCTCTGCTTGGGCTTATAAGGAAGAAGTAAAGTGCTCTGCACCTGCAAAACTGATTCTGCTCCATCGGAGGATTTCAGCTCCCCAAAACACATTATCCAGGGCAGCCTGCAGAACAAAACCCATCCTCCCCTTTCCAGCAACCGGGGATTTTGCAGCCAGTTCATGTTAAAGAATACTAATAATGGCAACCCCTCCTCTTCTGTGTTTGCTAGATAGATTTATTTAAGAGAAAGCTCACCATTTCTGGACAAAACAGTCACAGACTATGTATGTGTGCAATGCCTGAAACTGCCATATGGTGATAAAAGTATTTTTATTCATAATTATTTTTACTGCAGCAGCCTCTGGGGACTTGAACTAGGTCACCTTCCCATCAAGGCTCACTACAAGCCGTTAAATAAGTGGTGCACACAGGGTCCTTTAAGCATCTTTTATAAACGAGTGATTCTGTTCATTAAAAAGGTAAAGAGAAACAAGCACCACAGTTCATGAAACCTATTTTCTGCCACTCATAAATATAAATTGTTTGGTGTTCAATAATCTATTTGAGTTTAGTATTTGCAGCTGTTCGCTCAACAGCATCAAGGGTCCCTCGTTTATTCCGATTACCTGTCCTTGGGAAATCTGCTAGAACTGCCCATCTCAGACACCTCTCTCTTTTGTCAAATCTGGCTGGGACTAGCCAAGAGGCTGGAAATAGAATCACAAAATGGTTTGGGTTGGAAGGGACCTTAAAGATCACCTAGTTCCACCCCCCCCGCCATCTCTATCACTTGGAGATGGAGGAGTCTCCCCGATAGCCATGAAACTTGCAGCAGCTTCATTTCTTTAGGAAATTCAGCTAAAAAGCATATAATCACTTTTCTGCTCAATTCCAGGCTGGCACCAAGGAAAGACAGCTTAAAAAAAAAAATCAAAACAAAACAGAAAACTCCAAAACTTTCCTGCAGATTCATTTCCCCCCCAAAATTTAAATCCTGGAACATTTCACTGAAAATATTCTGAATATTTCACTCTGGAGGCATGGGCAGGGTGCTGCGGGGAGCCGGGTGCCAGGTGCCCATCCTCCCTGGGGGGACAAAGGACATACACAGACTCTGGGATTCCCCACCCTCTCTTCCAAGAAACTACGTGAAAACAAAGTCAAACCTTTCCATGGAAAACAAAGTTTTAAGTGTGTTTTGTTTTTTTTTTTTAAATAATGCAAACCAGTTCTGACCAAGAGCGTCTGAGCAGCCCCTACCAGTGAGGAAGGCAGGACTTGGTATGCGCAGGAAGGGCAGGCAGCAGCTGGGATGCTGGGAGAAGAAAGGCACAGTGTTTCCATAAAGCCAGTGGGGGAAAAAAAAATAAAAATAGCTGGGAACATTTTTCTGGCAGAAAACGTTCGCTCATGGAAGCAAAGCACTGATAGCCAAGGAGAAAGCTGAGCTTGCTGAGCCAGCTCCCACGGACACCTGCAAGTTGTCTGCTGCGGGAGCAGCCGGACAGGGACATCAATAAGGCTGCCTGTGCTCTGTCCCCAAACCCAGGCAGCCACTAACGCCTTCCCGTTGATCTCGGTGGGTTTCACATCAGTCACTGATCTAGAGATCTGATGTCCTTACAGAGGTGGATAAATCCCACCCATCCTGCATGGGTTTGAGCAGCCTTTCCCACTCTCACTGCATCACTGCCCTGGGACATCGACTTAGATCCTCCTGAATGCGGTCAGCAGGCTGCTTAAAATCTTTTCACTGTCTCTTTCCAGCCTGAGGAAAAGACTGAGCATATCCCAAAGCTCAGGCAGCTTCTCCAGCTCTGCCGGTTGTTCTAATAAAAGACATTACCTCTCGCTACAAATCCGGCTTTTATCCTGTCCCCAGTTCATCATGGCTACAACAAAGGCTACTTCCAAATATTTTGCTTATTAAGGACACAAAAAGGTTACACAGAAAAGCTGCCTCTGTTCCACATGTTTTTATTTTACTCCTAATTTGACAAGTCTTGAAAACTTTTAATACAACTTACCAGCCCAGGAAAAAAATGAGTTACCCCTATTAAGCCCACTGAGCAATACAAAAACGGCATATCCCTCCACAGCTCTCTGTTGCTGTCCTTACAATGCAGCAAAATGCTGTGATAACGTCCTTGCACGGTACTTCAGCACAGCAACAGTGTCACACAAGATAACTCAAGGGTGTGCTGCTGGCCTTTGTCTTTACCCTGTAAGTCATGAGTTTATCTTCTGGCTGCAAGGGCCAAGAATAAAAAAAAAGCATATTTGAAGGTGTGCGTCATGCCCAGCCCTGCTCGTGGGGGAAGCCTCGCATTCCTCACGTCACACAGACCGCCCTGGGGCTGCGGCACACGGCGGGGCAGGCAGCAAACGCCCGCTGCCAGGGCGTCCCCCAGGAGCTCCCACCGCTCGGCCAGACCTGGGACTGCTCTGAAGCATCTCCAGGTCTCAGAAAGCTGAGGAGCAGCACTGAACAACTCCAGAGTTTAATTCATGAGACTAAGGGAAGCACAGATGAAAGAAAAACCCCAACCCCATGAACATAAGAGCCAGCAGCTCTGCCTGTCCTTGCACCAGGACTCTGGCTGTTCCCAGTGCTCTGCTCATCCAGAGCTATGCACTGAGCACTAATAACCCCAGTGGAAATACAGCCGCTGTAAGTTGTCCCTAAATGATGAGAAGCATCTTAGACTTGCTCAGTACTAGTACTAAGTACTAAAAATCTAGTACTTAAATTTTTCTGGGTGTAAAATGACTGCTCTATTTTTTAAGCCTGATATTTGCCCTGAGAGAGTTCCTCTAATACTTCTGAAATATTTTTCATACCTTACAGATGTGTTCCAAAAGCCTTATTGACCCTACACAGCATCACTTATCAATTCCAGGTTGATTGCTCTTGTGTCGAGACAGGGCTGGAAGTTAAAATAAGTCCTGAAAGATGTTCTTTTTTTGGCAGGTCTTAGGAGCCAGCTCAGCACATTCCT